>NC_090198.1:12782119-13082119 GCF_033026475.1 Channa argus
TATGTTTTTCATAATGTCTATATAAACTCTTACAAAGAAAGTGTTTTACAAAATGTGGCTCACTATATACTTATAGTACTTCCAAAGTCTTTAAAGTTTATTTTGAGTTTCCTAAATTTTTACTAATGTAACTTTGTTAGACCCAAGTGACATTAAATTTTTTTGTATATATGCTTCCCTTTAATTCTGCGGCCTGTTAAATGGTTCTGCATGGTGTCTTACAAGCTTGGTAGCATTCTAAACATTGAAAGTAATAGTACAGAATACTATTTTGCACTTCTATTACTTCAGTATATGTAACTCTTTCTGTAATGCATGAGTGAAAGTGAATACTGCAATTTTAACTCCAAGTTGTTTTCATCGGTATATATCTTACATTTGTGTCAGCTGCTTTTAGCTTAATCACCCCTAAGTCACCTCTTCACCGGCGCCAGCCTCTGTCAGTTTGTGTTGGCTGTCTGCCCACCCCACACACGCATATACACACACCATGACACACACAGCTTTTTTCTCAGAATGTGAGTGCATGGTAGCATTTTCCCTGTTGAGGCAATAGGCCCTGACAAATGTCCGTCACCCAAAAGTCAAGGGCTTCATGGTTGTTTTGCCCTCATTTCTTCCAAACTGCAGAGATAATTTGGGGAAACTTTCTGAACCTCTAAAATGTCACATTATTGTTCAAAACCACCAGAAAGAAGACTTCTTTCTTTCCTCTGAGCATTTTCCATTGATATTTTTACTTTACAATTTATCCTTTGCAATTTTTCCTTTTTTTTTTTTTAATTAGCAATTTCTGTTCCATCACCTTTTTGTCAGATTTTCATAATATGATCAAATAAAATGTACACACTTATGAATTTTTCTTCTTCTGCGTATGTACAAGACTGTAGGAGCGGTGATGTTGGGACTGCTTGGTGCACCCATGGTAGTGTTCAGACTGTATAAAGCATTCTGCAGCTCATGATAAAGGTTGGATGAAGTAGTAGGAGGGTTATACTAGCCGTTTCTTCTTATGGCCCGTCCGGGTCCAATGTTTTATTTTATTTTGTGTGTGTGTGTATGTGTGTTTTTGCATGTGCTTTAAGTGTTTCCCTGTGTGTCAGTGGAGTAAATAAGGGGGTTAAGTGATGGATTTGTTATCATGCCTTACGTGTTTTGAGGGCCCACGGTGTTCACTGCCACATGACTAACCCTGCAAACACATACTCTGGCCCATATGCTAAGATGCTCAGGCTTGTTTCTGAAAGATTATTCAACAAAAATATGAAGCAGATACAGTTTAAAAGTGCAACATGCTGGAAACTAGCACACACAGCCTACATAGAGTTGTGGTAATACAGCATGTTTCATGTCATCTTAAGTCCTACTGGTGCACAACCCCCACCCAGAGATAAGCCCCTAATATGTCACAGGAAGAGTGATGGGCTCTTGCCACCATTTAATAAAGTTCTTCTCCGTGGTCTTATGTGCATCAGTCACCAGCCAGGCAGGCAAAGTTGTGCCACTCGACAGCCGGCAGTTCCACCAAACACCTTAAAGCAAGCTTTACTGCAACAAACAAACAAACAAAAACTAAAATGATCCAATTTAAGAAGTTTAGTCTAGGTGTGTGATGCACAGTTGATTCAGGTTTTCAGACCCCCTTCACTTTTTTTCAATTTTGTTATGTTGCTGACTGATACTACAATTGTTTAAAAAAACAATTTCTTTCATTAATCCAGTACCCAATAATGACAAAGAGAAAACAGATTTTAGAAATGTCGGTAATTTTTTTTTTAAATAACTGAAATATCACATGCACATAAGTATTCAGACCCTTTACTACTTTGAATAATGTGTTGACACACCTTTGGCAGTAATTATAGCTTCATATCATTTTGGGTATAATGCAACAATATTTGCACACAAGGATTTGGGGATTTCTGCCATTCTTCTTTGGAAATCCTCTCAAGCTCATTCAGGTTGGATAGGGACTGTTGGTGGACAGCCATTTCCATTTCCTTAACCCTGAGCAGTCTCCCAGTCCCTTGCAATAATCCTGTCTCTGGGCTCTGCAGGCAGTTTGTTTGACCTCATGTCTTTGGCTTAGGTACTGTAGGTATTGTTAGCTGTGGGGCCTTCTATCAAGGAAAAAAACAAGAAAAAATTAAAACAGGAAATATGCTTTTTTTTTATGCCTTTCTTCTGCTCTAATGTAAGACAAGACTGAACACTCTGTGAATTAAAGAAAATAATATGACATAATGAAGATACTGCTGTCAGCCAGTGATGTGTTTCTGCTTTTAAATTCACTTTGTAGCCTCTTTCACACATGTACCGGAAACCTGACATTCACCAGACTTGTCCAGAGGAGTTGTACGTGAGAACCAAATATCAGAGGTCCTGGCTTTATCAGTTATCCTGAAAGCCCCCTAGTTAAATGCTAAATAGTATGCACTTATATAATTGTGTGTGTGTGTGTGTGTGTGTGTGTGTGTGTGTGTGTGTGTGTGTGTGTGTGTGTATAATTTTTTTTTTTTTTCACTTATAAACACACATACACTTACACACAGATGATGGAGCTGCTGGCCTGGACTCTTGGACCAGGGGTAACTAGAGTGTCTTGGTTAAGGACACTTGAACATGTGATAAAAATAATTTTTTTGATCCATTTACATTTAGTCATTTAGCAGACGCTTTTATCCAAAGCGACTTACAAGTGAGGTACAAGGCAAGCATGATGCATAGCTCTGATGTGGTATAAACTAAATTTATATATATATATTATATATATTTATTTATAAACTAAATCATGTTGTGCTTCCTGTACGCTGACAGCGCACTGAAATCATGTCGGGTTTCTTCTGTGAGGATACGTCCTACTCAGGTGATTTCCTGGTGTGTGTTCCATGTGTGAAACAGTAATCTGGACAATGTGCGAGGCTGTATTTTCCAGACATTGTCTGAAGTTTGTATGAGAAACGGGCTTATAACTGTTAGCACTACTCTGTCAGATCAGTGTTTGTCCTGTACACACGGAGCTTCCAGGTGTTTGTGCTTGTGTGTGTGTTTTTGAGACTGTATGCTGACTCAGTTGATCCAGAGATGTCGATAACCATGTCCCTTTGATGGTGACTGTAAAGATGGCTAAGAAAACATACTCCTGCAAAGTAATGGCTATAATATGTGCATTAGAAGATAATCTGAATTCTGTTTGTAAATTACGATAAAAATTTTTTGGTTATGTTTTTTGTTTTTAAACCAATATTTCAATCAATAAGTTGTGAGCTCTTATCTACATGTTGTGACGTGAACGTGAAAAACACGTTGCTTTATATGTCGCCTGGCTCTTCTCACCTATTATGTTTTCCATCTTTTATCAGGAAATCCTTGATTTTCTTCACAAATGTGAGAACCGCACATCCATCTGTGGCACTGAGGCTCTTAACAGTAGGCTAAAAGGAAATGTATCTCATCTTTAGTTAATATTCCTTGCAGTGTGAACAGAAATGTTGACATGTTTCTCAACATGAATTTAAATTTTGCCAGTTTTCAAGTCTTGTCTCTGAGTGTGGTAAAGCTTTCATCACTCCACGAATATTTTCATTAAATGAGATATTGAGCAAAATTGTGATTAATATGACAAATAGAACTGTTTTTCTGTACTGACCAAAATGATTCTGATCTGTCATATTGTATTGAGAGCTGTCCCTAAATGGTCAGATTTGTTGTCTTCCATGAAATATGCTAGGTTTAAAATGTTTTCTAATTTCCTACTATTGTAAAACATTATTAAATATTGCATTTACTTTTTTTTGTATTCTTTCCTAGGGATGGTTGTTTCAAATTAATATAAGCTATACACATTTCCAAATACATGTGTTAAAATACAGAAGTAATGTCAGTTTGTAACAACCAAATTAAATAAACCACATGATGAACGGCAATACATTTTGTTATGAGAGAGTATGTATACCTAGTAGAATCCAGGAAACTGTTCCAGAGATATAATAGCAGACTAAAAATGCTGTAGGTAAAGACCACATGAATGCCATGTCTGACCTGGGGTGTGGACATGCTGCTTCAGATTTAACCAGTGAGCAAGAGACTCCTGATTTCATGTGACTTCTATTTACAAGCTGTAGTTCACATGTACTTGACCAGATACATCAAGATACACTTTTTTACACTGTTGTTGACTTTTTATTAGTTATGAGCATTATAAATGGCTTATGTCAGCATAGTTGTTCCCTATATCTCAAGACCTTTTTGTCTTCACTATATCAGCATGCAAATACAAAGGTCCAGTTCCACTTTGCTTTTAAACAGTTGACATGTAAAGGTCAACAGCGTGTCCTTCTTGTGGTAAATAGCTAGATCATTCACATGAGAGATAAACACAGCCTCACTTCCACCTCACCACCTACAGTACGTTTTTTTTCCACGGAACATGTTTGGCCCTCCGATGATGGCCTTGCAGCTTCAAAGCAGCATTGCTACTCTTTCATTGCACTGAGAGAGCTCCGAAGCGCAAGTTTCTTATAGATGTTTTATGTTGCTTTTGAAAGCCTCTCTTCTTCCTCATTTTCACCTCAGCCTCTGTTCTTGTTCTCCCATGTCACTGAGTAGATAAATTCATGGAACCAGGCATTTTTTTCTAAGACAATTTTAGTGCAGAAGAACAGGACAGGTTAAGGAGATGGAGGATGGCATGTGAGAGTGATGGAGATGACCTGCCTTTCAGCCTGTTAAGGCAGGCACAGACGTATGGACCATACAGCTTATTAAGAATGTGATTTGGTTGTGGTACTAGTTGGACTTAGTTGGTTCTGGTCGGTACTAGTTTGGCTTGGACAGTGCTCACAGTCGGCAGAAATAATAAGGTTTTTCTGTTTGTTTGTTTTTTACGTTTAATACATTTCCCAGTTTTAATTGGCGAGTTATGTGAATCAATGTCCTGCAGAGGATCTGTTACTGCAGACCCTCAGACTGAGGCTAGACAGGCAGAAGAAACTACAGAAACATGGAATGACAAACACACAGACATAGCAACATAAGCACTTTATTTTGTAAAGTGCCTTAAGATAATATCTGTTGTAACCTGGCACTGTATAAATCTGGTGAAAATAGAGTTTAATTGAAATTTAATTTAATCCTCTAGGTCCCGAACAGAGGACCCCAGGTGGGTATAATTCAGTTCCTGGTTCTTGTTATTTTAATCAAAGTAACTAAAATTAAATAAGGCATTTTGTCATAAGCTGTGAGAGATTTATAGAAAAAACTTTTTGGTAGTTTAATCCTAGCTCCTAGGAAGTCCTTGTGTTAAAGCTTTAACCAGGTTAAACCAGGTAGATTTCTGTCTGAGAATGAAAGATTCCTTTGTAATGTACACGCATAACCAGGTTTGTAATTGACTCTCCAACTGCGCATGTGTGTAACAAAAGGTTGCAGGAACAGGACGCACACGCACCTGAGTGACAGCCTGAATGAATGGGAAAATCATTAACAGGGGGATGCTACCTCAGTTTTGAGACCAAGTCTGCCTAATCTCTGACTCAATAGTTAACTAACCCAAAGCGCCTTATAAAGGTCTAAAGTAGTCACTTTCCTCTGCAGATTTTTCAAATTCGGATTGCTCCCATTGTGGATCAACTGCGTGCATCTCTCCTTTGTTTTTTTTTTTGTTTGTTTTTTTATAACTATGCCATCTGAACAGCTGTTTGCCTGCTTTTTGCCGATTGCAGTGCGTTTATGACTTTAAGGTATGTGATGATTAAGGCAGTTTTGGTGTTTGTACTGGAGCACCTAATGAGAGGCAAAGAACAGGTCCCAATTCATGTCTTTGTTTTGACATCTATAAATCCCTGCTTTTTTGGGATTCAATATCTTTTCCAAAACCCTTGTAAAACCAATTTGATGTCTTGGTGACATTTGAGAGCACAGTAACTTCAATCCGTTCACAGCTGATGTGGAATTAACAGCCTTTTAACCTGAACAAGAACTGGCTTCCTCAGCACAGGTGAAACTAGCAAAACTGGCCCGTCAGCAGCCCCGTTTTTGCAGCAACTACAGCATCTTTCATATCTGTAGACTTAGTTTTTCCAAAACACAAATATTTCCTCCATAATAAAATGTTTGTCCAGACATTTGTTTTAAATTATGTTGTTTGTCTGTGTGGAAGGGTTAAAAAATTGTCAGATGCCAAAGAAAAAACAAACCTGGAATCACTGTTGCAATCCTTTTAATTAAACCCGGAGAAGATTGTCACACAAATGGACTGAGATGTGAGAGAGGGGGAATGAGCGAGGGATGAAAAGAGAGACTGTGTTAGAATACAGCGGGGGATTAAAGACAGTGAGCGAGTGTTACAGACCCCTGGCCAGCTTGCTGCTGTAATGAACATTAGGGCTGCGGCATAAATTTAATGACCTGTGAAACAAACAGCGTAGCTGAGACCAGTGCTTCTGAATGCTAAGTGGCTCTATTATTAATACCAGCTCAGAGATGCTACTGTGTAAACACACTAAGTCTCTTTTCCCTATGAGGCCCGTTAGACACACGGCAGCCGGGGATGGTGCTGCACCGGCTCAATGCAGCTTTCTGAAACAGGGTCACATCTCCCTTTGTACCTGCAGAATTAATGGCGCACCGCCTGTTAACAGCATACCTGCACTAACTAACAGGATATGAATAGCAGTGCAGATAATGGCTGTGCAGGTTGGTCAGCTTAATAATGAATAGCTCAGTGATGGAACAGGTGAGCAAGTGGTAATAAATGGGTTCCATGCTGGTCACAATTTAACAGGTTAGAAGTACAGATGAATAGCAGAGTTCATCCTATGCTCTTTGGTAAAATGTCATCAATTTGTTGAAAGAGGCATTTTTTTAAAAGTTTGTTTTAAATCCGATTTTGATTTGTACTTATTTGCTCAAGGTAATAATCAAACAAAGGACCTATAAATCACATGATGAGGAAATGGTGTGCAGGGAAAGAAAATGTAGCTCAAGAAATGTTTGTTTGTTTTTTTGTTTATGTCAATGTCAATAACTATTCTACAAACATACAAAAATATTCCTACTGGATAAAATGTCTGCATTTTTACAAACCAAAAAAGAGCCTGATAAAACTTAATGAGGTACTACACCCCTGGCCAAATTTAGCCATTTTTGTTTTCTTCAGCCAAATCATCTGTTGTTGAAATCGTCCTCATTTTAGGATTACCTCATATGTGGTAAGGTCCAAAACAACAGTCTAAAGAGAAGTTAATAGCATGTTTGTGCTAAAAAGAAGATTTTTAAACGGCTAATGGTCACAAATTTTTCTAGCTCATCTTCTGAAATTACCAATGGCTTTTTACCATTACCGGACACCTCTCAGATAATAATTTTTTTTTATCAAATATTGTTTTCAGACATTTGTTGAATTAAATTTTAGGCAGTGAAAATTAAATGAAAATGAAAGGCAACCTGTTCCAGTGAAAATAAACCTGTGTGAGTGTACTCAAACACAGTTTGTCATGTAAACAGGTGATGCTTCTGTCTTTTTAGGCCTAATACTACACTAACAGTATCAGTAAGATTAAAGAAAAGGAAGGATGGCAGAATTTATGGGGATTGTTTGCAGGCACAATGTTGCAAATTCTTTGGGGGACGGATAAGACATGAAATTATCTGTAGATTTGTATTTTTATTTTTATGTTTTATTTCTTGTAATGTATGTTAACTTGAAACATGTTTTCCTTGAAAAAAACATTATAGCTGGGGCTGATTCCAAATCAGCAGAGGAAGAACTCTGGATAGACAAGTATAACCACAACAGGTCCCATACATCATCATATAAAACCTCTTATCTTGCATCTTTTAAAATAATCTGGTACATTAGTTATGTGCTATTTTGTGGTTTAACTTCTAAATACCCTGTTTCTTTTTATAACAACAACATGGTATTTTATGTTGTCTGCTTTTAGCCTGAATGAAGTGTGTGTTACTACAAAAGAAAGATTCAAAGAACCCTTGTCATGTGACATTTTTGCAGTTTGCAGGAAGCTGCTTTACAGTTGTGTTTAATGGAAGGTCTCAATATGATTATAAGAGATCCAGGCTTAATAAGACAATCCAGTGCAGCGTGGACTAGCAGAAGCCAGTAGAAATCAGAGGTCTGTGACATGAGGAGGAATACATGATATGAGGAGGCTGCATTAAGGCTATAAAATGCAATCACAATTCCCTGGAATGAAGCCCAAAATAGTTCAGCAACCAGCCAGTGAATGTGATCTGCCAGCTGACAGTCCCCTGCTCTTCCCCTGCTGTAAGTCCAGGCTCCTTGTTTGGTAGGGAGGCAACGGTGGGTTTCTGTCATTATCAACACTGTGGTTATGGTTACAAAAGGGGCCATGTATGTCTTGCATCCAACACCCCCAACCCCTTTTATAATTTTCTTCTTTTTCCTGGTCTATATGTATGTACATTCACAGTACTCAGGCCCAGCAGGACTATCATTTTTCAATTGTTTTCTATCACATGCTGTGTCACACCATATGAGAGGATAAATATTTTAAAATTAGTGGAAGCCCCGTGTTCCCTGCTACTGTGGTCTGAGTGGTGCCAGGCAATCATTACCTGCACCTTTTACCACTTTTTTCCCCATAAATATAGATTTTACTAAAGTGTGTCTTATTCTTCTCTGCCATTATTCTTTGTAAATTTTGGTGTAAAAGGTCACCAACAGAAGTGCTGGCACAGCTGAATTCAGTTAATGCAAAAAGCTTAAATGAATAAGTAATACCATCAATGACAAGAAGTTGGTAAACATCACTAAGCATGCTAAGCGCTAGAAGGTTTTTGATATAGAGGAATGAGGTACAAACTTCATTGACTTTTCTTGCAAGTTTTAGAAGGAATAAAACATGAATGATTTTAAAGGGCCTGAGTTGGATAAAGATTAGGGAAAGGCTCAAACAGGCAGTTTAAGGTGTTATATTCTGGACCCAGTTCACAATATTTGTCGCTTTTTTCTTTGAATAGTGTTTACACAGCAGTGGGTGAGGATTACATCTCTGTGAATAATAAATATTTGTGTTTACATAGTAATGGTTTATTGGAGTCTGACGTGGTTCTTGGATGTTTCAGACAATATTGTACTTAAAACTTTCTGTCATCAGTTCAGACGAGCTGAGTTGATTGGCATCGAGTACATTAGGACCATTAATGGTCATAAAAGCATTATCAGTTTCCCACAGTAACATACACTCATTGGCCCCCTTGTTCATCTTAAATAGGGTGGCCAAAACATTAGAACCACTTCTTGTTATAGTGAACTTCATTAAGACTCCATTACCTGCTTTGACCCTAATAATAAACAGAGAGTAGAATTATCACCTTTCTGACAGTTTTGAATTGAAATCTGAGAAAAAGTGGAATTCATGGCAGAGCTGCTGTATTGGATTGCATTAGATTGTACAGGTGTACCTAATAAAGTGGCCAATGATTGTACATGTGGTAAGGTCAGAGGTAAAACAGACTCTCAATGACATTACGACTGGAATATAACTTAGGGTGTTCAAGCATCATGACTCCTCACTGACAGGGCTGTGTCATCAGATACAGTTAAAACCAGAAGTTTACATACACTGTATATAAAAAGGCACATAACTTTTTTTTCCCTCATGGTCTTAAATTAAATCAGACTAAACTTCAGTTAAGATTACCAAAATTTCTTGTCGCGCTCAAAATAATGGTTCAAAAGAAGCCAAATATATCATCAGAGTCACTGTTATGGTGTAAATTTGTTTCTCGTTTAATTAATGTAAGAGAGTCTCCCAGGGAAAACAACCCCAGTGGCTGGTCTCACACTAAAACATCAAATCGTCACACCCATTCACCCCCAACCCCTTAAGACAGCATATTGGTAGAGGCATAATGCCACAGAAATCCCACCTTGAATGGACGGTGTAAAGGAGGCACGCTTTTGCTTCTCACACTGTCTCCCACCACACCATGTGGCCCATGAGGGAGATGGGGATTCTCTGTAGCGAGCCATCAGTCATGGCAGCAATGACAGCTCAATAAACAGAAGGGCAGCCTACCTACTGGTTCCTGCTAGACAGCGATAGCATTCACATAGTCCTGCAGCACTTTCTTTCCTTCCTGCTGACCTATGCACAGCTTCAGCGGTACTCTGCTTATCTCCACTCACTGAATTTAGACCCTTACTGATGTTAGTAGGAACACCCAGGTGTCAGCAGGGATGCAGTGTCATAAATATAAAGGTGGGAAAAATGTGACCTCCAATTACTGATCAGTGTCAGGCAAACAGCCAACATTAGAGTAAAAGCTCCACTCATGGGACCAGTGAAGAATAAAGTTGAAGAATATGTCAAATTTATAGCGAATTGTAATAATGTATTACCATTTTAAGACTGCAACAAAAAATAAACTTTCTGTCATTGGGTAAGTTGCCCAAAGCTTATTTTCTTCGACCCAAACTTTAAAAAATTCAAGATTTGGTTACATGTAAAAGGAATCCTCAAGTTAAAGTGCGTAGCTGCAAACTGTTAATCAAATATCAAAGTTGCTGTTATGTTTTTGATTTGTTAATGGTTTATCACTCAGGAGGGGGGGGGGGGGGGGGGTACTGCCTGGTATGGGTACTGCCTGCATGACTCCTGAGCTCCTTTGTGAAGGCTGCCCTGTTCAGTCTTGTGTGTTTTGTCTGTGTTCCGGCTCTTTGTTTACAAACCTACAAGACTAACAATTCCAGTTTGTGTGCTTTCCTGTGCCTATTGTTGCCTGAGCGTCTCTGTGCCCTTGCTAACATCCACTCGTTGTAAGGTCGAGACAATAACCACGAACAAGTGTGATGCCAGCTTGACCTTGTGGCCCTTCCTGTTGCCTTTTACACCCCTCCCTTGCCTCCCTCCTTTGACTTTGTTGGCCTGTCATGTCTTGACAAGGCATGATGTGCTCCCAGCCTTTTGGCAGGACTCTTTAAGAACCTGTGGCTTTATTTCTCACAGTCCTCACGAGAAGAGTAGAGTAATTCCACACTGCACAACAGGCAGATACCAAAATAATCAAAGCAGTAATGCAATTTATCACTTTAATTTCATTTATTAATGATGTTCACTTCCTCTTTGTCTATGACAAGGCCAAGCCATTTAGTGTGAGTGCTGTATAGAAAAAAAAGCCATGGCACCTTTATTCTAATAACATGTCTTTAAAATTGTGAGAGTTTTTGTTATAACTGAAATCAAAATCCCTAGCACTGTTTTTGTCTCATTATTTGTTTACTACTGACATTGCATTGTGGCATTCATGGACTCTTAATTAAAAACTGTATTATAAATTTCTACAAAAAGCCTGCTTGACCTTCACTCATCTTGACTGTACATTTATGCTAAATGTCAAAAGTGTTTTGGATTAGGCTTGAAAATGCAGTATTTTGTCATAGATTTACATCAGGCATCAATAAAATACAATTACAATAAGTAACAACATTTTATTAGAGCCACAAGCTACATTAAAAACTCATGAGTCAAATTGCTTACACCTGCAAATACAGATACATCACCGTTAAGACTGTCTTCTTGTTCATTTTGTATGAGAGGTAGTATGTAATTCTACTGAATGTAGTCTGCAGTGAAGAAAACAAGACAAAAAGACCACCTTTACTTATTCATTTTACATAGGGGTTATAGGTGGGGTTTGGATTTATAACAATTACAGTTCAAGATGTTGTGCATTTATGTATATCAGCAGTATAGCTTCTGACATTATGCATGTATGGCAGACTATAGCTAACTGTGTGTACAGCAAAATTAAGTGACTGTGAGAAAAGTATACCAATTTTACACATAATATCTTCTGCTACATATGTGAAATAAATTGTATAAAGCCTTTTGTGGGTCCAGAAGGAGCTTTGTGAAATTTGAAACACTAACCACTTTCACAAATGCACTAGAAACCGGAAATTCTTTTGCCTTTCTCTGGAGGGGGTCTACATGAAAATAGCATGATCTCCCGCCCTGGGGTACATGTGTAAAATGCAACAGTGTTCGGAGCTGATTTCTTCTGACATTGTCCAGAGTTTATATGTGAAACAGGCTACTGTCTCATGTAAGTCAGCATTGGTTGACACTGTGTACTCAAAAGTATGACTTTTTAAAAATCTTATGGTGAGGTTTTGGGTTTCCAGAGTGAGAGCTGGGACAAAATCAAAAAATAGTGGACTGCATTGAGTAGTATTTTTGTTGTTACTTTTTGTCAAAGTAACAGATAAGTCTGAATACACTAAATTTTCAAATGTCACCTTTGGGCTAATGTTAAGTCAAAGCATCTCAGATTTATTTGTTCTGACTTTCATTCTGGTAAAATGCTGCTTAAGTCTGAAGAGCAGCAGACCTTCAGTGTTGGGCCTCAACTAGCACAACAATTGGCAGAGGCCAAAACACACAATAGTCCTTTTTAATAATTTTCTTTTCAGCCCCTATCTCCTTTCAATATTGTATGTCATAAATGAAAGTTTGAGATGTTCAAACCACTTTCAGTTTTTTTCAATTAACTTGCAGACCTGGAGCTGTTGGCTTTGTGTTGAGAAAGAAAAGCAGTAAAAGGTATAGCTTTGAAATGGACTGAAAAACACACCTGTACAACAAAGTGCATTCATTCCATTTTCAGATCACCTTGTTCTGTTTGAAATCAACAGAAAAGGTCTGCAGCCCTGGTCCTTGGAGTGGAGCTGGGAAATGAAACCTTGCCTGTTGGTTATTGTTACCTAGCAAAGCTTACTTATTTCCCAGAGATATTATCCTCTCCTCCCCTCTTCTGCCCTTCACTCCCGCCTCTTACATTGTTCTTAGGGATGAAGTTCACTGAGGTTGGGTCTGGGTAATGGGGCCCTTGTCCCTATGTCTCAGGGCAGGTTGAATAGGTCTCAGCCCCTGCTCCCCAGCCCCCATGCAGAGTCTGAATAGGACCCAGATTCCCCGTCTGGTCTCCTGTTCTCTGGTCTTGCCCAGCCTCTTGACAGATCTGTATTTCAAAGTATTTCAATTCCATGTTTACATGTGGACACATTTTGTCACAATCAGACCTCACTGCTCCACTCAACTCCAACCTGCTGTATCCGCATGCAGCTTTGTACCAATTTCTAACCCAATTATTAGTTCACACACACACACGGGTTTCTACATACAAATCATTGAATCTGCAAGGTGTTTGTGGTGTGTTTGTTAAATACTTTTAAATGAACTTGAGCTTTATAGATTCTTGTTGATTTTTGTTTCTCAATATTGTGAGAAAGTTACCACAACATTTTTATCATTGATGCAGGTTGGTTTACAAGTAGACAATAAACCGAAAATGTGACTGCAAAGTGATTTTATTTATATTTATAGTACATCAAGATTAAAAGTACATATTTTTAAATAAAGCTAGATATCAAGCAAAAGAATGGAAAGAAAATTTATGTATTACTATTTTGTTTATACTGTAGGCAGTTGAATACTAATTGTGAACTTATTACACAACTATAAAAATCCCGACCAATTAAGTTTATCTGCAAATGTAAGGCCTACAGTACGTGTTCAAAGCAGAATACTAACAAACTTACACCACTTACAAGATTAGTCAAGATCATTATACATATTTAAAAACCAAAAAACAAAACGCTAGTCAGTACCAGATGCTCACTTAGGAAAGATTGGTCAGGGTCTGTTTTAACATTTGATGTGTGTTAGTGTTAGTCGATGTTAGTTAATACATGTTTATTTAATTTGTTAGTGTACTACTATCAGAATTGGATGTTTGCATGTTTTTGGAGCCCTGGAAAGCAAAAACATCTTGGCTGTGGGAGTCTAGTAATAGTAATTAGAGCAAATATTTTTTCATTTAACCTTGTTAATGGTCTGTTACCACTTTCCTGAGGTTCACTTAAATGCGCAAGTTTTCCTCACTCACTGCCTCTGCTCACTCCCGTACAGACACACGTTATTTAGTTTCAGATGTTTTTTGCACCCTTTCAATATTAATTGTTCTTTTTGTGCAGCAAGACTTTGCAACACACACTCTTACAGATGAACATTACATGTACTTTCAGTCACAAGCACAATACATGCAGTTCTGGCCTGGATATCTTGGACAAAGCTGCACCAAGAGTGCATGTGTGGCAGATTTATTGATGGCAGGTGATGTACACTGAACCACACTAATCTGATTTGATTTCCTTCTACACTAGAATGTTGGGCACTTAACCCTATTCTTTTTGTATTTTTCCTTTCTCAATGTCTCTGTCTTCAAACACTCTATATGTAGTAAAGTGCTTGGATCAGACAGGTTGTTTGAGAGCAACTATGTTTGCTGTAAAGCATCTGCTGGCTGCTCTGGTGAATGCTGTACGTTAGAGGCCTGCAGGTTAAACTGCAGGTGGCTGCATCTCAGTGTGTAGAGAAACCCTAGGGAAAAAGTGTGTGTGCATGTGCGTACCAGCCCGTCCCTACGGTTGTAGCCTTTTGTAAGCGAGCTAAGTCTGGTGGCTGACCCTTAGCACCTTAGCATTTGGCAGCATGACTGCAGCAAGATTAATCCATTCTACACTCCATCAGTCTCTAGGCACAGGTTATTAGTGCTGGGGCAGAGCGGAGCAGAGCTCTCTCTCTCTCACTCACACTCACACTCTCTCTCTCTCTCTCTCTCTCTCTCTCTCTCTCTCTCTCTCTCTCTCTCTCTCTCTCTCTCTCTCTCTCTCTCTCTCTCTCTCTCTCTCTCTCTCTCTCTCTCTCTCTCTCATACATACACACCCCTTCACTCTTGTGACTTCACCTTCTACCTTGTCTCCAAAGTTTGTAAAGGTGGCCTTGGTGTTGAGAGGCCATTTGTCAAAACCCAGCCACTCTCCACTTGGCTCCTTTTAATAAGGCAACCTGGGCTCTGGGATTACACACAAACATACAAGCATATGTACACACACAATACGCACACTGCTTTACACATACTCATACACCTCTGAGTTTCATGTGGTATGTCTCGCAGGGCTTATAAAAGTCCCATTAACATGGCCCTCCTCATTGGTTCTGACAGGCTGATCAATTAGACCCCTCCCCCCCATCTGACCCCAGGGCTGGCCTGACTCAGAGGTCAGACTTGATGGATCACTGGACCTGCACACATTTTCTCTCTCTCTCCCTCTCTCTCTCTCTCTCTCTCTCTCTCTCTCTCTCTCCCTCTCCCTCTCCCTCTCCCTCCCTCTCTCTCGCTGTCTCTGTCTCTCGTTATCTTTGGCCTGGTCGCAGCTTGTTCTACCCTTCGTGTGTTCAGCACCAGCCTGATATCGCAGCCCAGTACTAGAGAATAATACTTTAAAGGAGACTTACTTCGATGGTATCTGTGCTCTCAACATGACCAAAGCACACATACATATGCAGCAGAGACATGTGTCTTTTCATCTGTGTGTGACCTGTTGTACTGCTAATCCTAATTTCTCTAATGTGGGGATAGGCCGAAACTATGGTTCTCAACCTAAGGGTCCAGTTGAAGTTTTGTACAGCTGTAGCATTTCTTTTCAAAATCTGGTGCTTATTTTCATAAATATGGGAATCTTTCCTATTGAACAATTATTTTGTTCTTTATTATTGTCTATTAGTTGTTGATTATGTATAATATGCAAATTGCCGAAATGGCTTAATGTCAATTTATGCTTATTTGTGGCTGCTTGTTTTATGCATATAAGAAATGTAACATTTGTTTTGGCTTTCTTGATACTGTTCTTTTGTAGAGGTTATATTTTGTTCTTCATATTTTCATATTTTAATGTTGTTCCATCACACACCAAAAAGGTACTTCTGCTCTTTGGAGGTCAGCGTCATGTTTTATTTGTCCTATATGCATCAGTGTATGCCTCCTCAAGTGTAGTGATACAGGCATGTGCGTGTCCGTAGTGGAAGTATACGGCCATCTAAGGGCCAGTGGTAATTTACCTTTGTTCCAGCAGAACAGGAACAAGAATGGTCAGATAATACACACTAAACAACATTCTCTCTACTGAGGAAACAAATTTCCCAACAATAGTAAATATTTGTATTGAAAGAGATGGTGAAACAAAAATCCTGAGCCTCTTTACCTAAACACATTGTCTTATAGTTATAGCATTGTATTCCATTCTAGAAATTGTTCTGTCTTCCGTGTCAACGAATGGGTGCCGCATCTTTGAGTGCTTCTTTCCAATTAAAATATGCGCAAATCCTTGGACTAAAGTTATGTTAATGATCAGTTAACTTGCAGAAAATATTAAAAATAGTAAATGCTTTCATGGTCTGTTTGTTTTATATCCAAACCTCAAAGATTGCACTTTACAGTGTTCAGAGCTGAGATCAAAAGTCTATTATTTTTCTGTTCATCAGCTAAATATTACAGCTGTGTTGTTTGTTGATAAATCACTAATATGATATGTACTATCATAATTTTGTAGGCAGAGATGCTAAATTTTCAGACAACCTCTTTACAGTTGATCCGGTGAGGTGTACATTTTTTTACAATGATCAGTTAAATTAGGACTCAGATTAAAAAGCGTAATGAAAGGAATGGAACATGTGTGCGTGCACGTTATATTAGAGGGCATCATAACTTGTCTAGGGACCCAGAGAGAGCAGTATGAGGGAGCGGAGGGGTTAAAAACGGCATCCTGCCCAGAGAAGCACTGCGCCACCTTTCTAATGATGTCTACTGGCCTAATTGAAAATTGACGCTCTGCATACAAAGGCTAAATGTCTTCTCTCTGCGTCACCTCTTTTGCTGGCCAGGGCCTTGATTTATTTTTTTTTAACCTGCTTCCACTGTTTGATTCCCGGGGGATCGTTAAATGTTAAATGCCCCTGTTACCATGGTTACCGGCTTTTCGTTCCATTTCATGCAGTGCTTCATCTTGTTTTGTATGTTGTTTTGAGACTCTGATGTTTGAATCAAAGTTTTTTTTTTTTTTTTTTTTTCCCCCAGTAAGTTTTGTTGTTTGCTGCAGGAAGTGTGATGATGGTCCTATTGAACTGAAACTATTCTTTTCTAACACAAAAACAGGACTAGAAGGTGAAGTTTTTATCTTATACTTCCACACATTCTTTTACTTCCTGCTGAACTCCTCCTCTTTTTCTCTTCTTTTATATTTTCTGTGATTGTCACCTCCTCCCCTTTTTTTCTCTTACTTCTGCATCTATTTCTGTGTTGGTGTTTTACTTCCCACTGTGCCTGCCTCCAGACGCTTCTCCTTTGTTGCCACGGCGACATGCTCCAGATGGCGGGTGTCAAGGCAAGGCTGGGCTCTGAATGTAGTCTGATTACAACACACACACCACACGTTGGTCGACATATATATATACCCTGGGAACAGACTGAGACACGGACATCGTACATTCTGTTCAACACTTGCATCCTACTCAGATACTGGTGGACATGCACTCTGCCCACTATACTCACACACACACACATAGAACTACAGTATAATAAAAGCCTGTGTCATAGCCACACAGGAAACAATCTCTCCTTTATGTGACCGGGATGTCATTAATCTTGGTGGAGGTTAACAAATGCACTTGCATGGAAGGTATATTTCATAGGCAGACAACCAACAATGGGGCCATTGTGGCATCGAACTGCAGCGTCTAACACTGTACTCAGTCAGGACCTTTTGGTTGGCTCCAGATCCATGGATCATGTCAGGGTTTATGTTTCATCTCCCAGATGAATGTGTTTCTGCAGGAGAAAACATGTGAAACAAGGAGCAAAATCAAGGTCTCAGCTGTTTATTTATTTTTGCTACAAGAAACCACAATTAATTTTTTCTGAATGGGGGCAAAAAAAAATGCATTTGGCCATTTTTCACAGTTAGAACTTGTCGTTATTAGTCAAACCGGAACCAGACAAATACCCTGCCGCTGCTTTCTTTTGTGCAGCCAGCCAACCATCTCAGCTAAGCTCTGATTCCCTGCCTTCTAAGTTTTTTTTTTTTTTTGCAGCAGTGCTATTTCCATCTGAGATGTGGCAAATCTTCCCAATAATCCATTAGACTTCCATTAGCTCTGATTTGTGCGATTAGTTCTAATTAATCAGTTCAGTCTTTGGCCTTGACTCCACTGTGCGCTCCTCAAATTTCATTTTTAACCTAATTTTTCAGCTCTCTACCAAGCGAGAGAACGAGGAAAGAGCAAGCTTCAGGTCTCGCCATTGTCACTTTTTTGTTCTATGTGGACAAACTTAGTATAGAGTTAGACCACCAGACCAAACTGTACAGTTGCTGGATTGCATTGCAATGCTACTGTAACGTTTCTTGCTGTGGTAATTTAACAGTATTGTTATGTGTGTGTATGTTATTATTCAGTGAAAGAGATTTTTAGGAGCTTGGTTTTGTTTTAAAATGAACCAGGAGGGATTGCGATCTCATATTTTACACATCTTAAGTCTGCTCAGGCTCCAGTTAGCCCCACTCCACCCTCCTGTGGCAAAGTAAGTATTGATTAGGGCCGAAGCGTCCATCCTTCACTGTAACAAAGCCTATTGATGTTTGTGGAGCTCTGATTTCCCCTAGGTCAAATATCATAGCCAACCTCATCACTATGTGAGTGGAGGCTGCACCAAACTCAGTGGTATGTCTCCAACTAACCTGTGAATAACAGAGCCAAAATCACCCTTTCATCTGTGACTCTCTACTGCTGTGTGCAAATAAACTTTAAAGTAAAATTAAAAGATTTTTGTGGAGGTGTAGCAGTAGGTCAGTTTATATACTGAGGTATTATGTGATGATAATCTATCTTCCTTTCCTCTGTTGTCAGACTTCCTCTACCGTTACCACTATTGTGATAAATGAAGGCTCAATTTATCAACCAGCCTCTACTCTATTTCTATTTTCTTCCTTCAGTTTCCCCACCCCCGCTTATATCTAACCTCTCCACAGTTCGCTTTATTTCTTCATCTGTTTTCACCCCCACATCCATCCTTCATTCCCACTCAGCAAGTTCGAGGCTTTCTTTGTGTCTGCTGGGGAAGGCTGAGATGCTGCCTGTCACCCTGGAACTGCAGATTCCCATCCAGCCTGCTGGAGGTTGCCTGGCAGCTGTCAATCAGTCTGTAGCTGAGTAGCAGAGGGGCTGGGGTTGACACATGATGTGGCTCCTGCTGTTTAGAAAATTTCTTTTTTTGTCTTTTGTAGTGGGCATGTGCAGTCAGTTGTAAAGTTTTGGCTCTAAAATTAATTGAGCTTCTGTGTGACTCTGAATTTAAAACAGCTACTCAGGTGTATCAAACCATGCACTCCCTATTTACAGGTAAACAACCTGACCATTCACAGGTGCTGGCATTAAACATCTCAAGCATTTTCACTACATTAATATTCTTCAATAGCATCATGTTGTCTACAGGGATGGATTGCTATTTTTTATTCTTCTTGCTGTGGACACCTACTACTGTAGGCATTTCAAGATTAATGTACACTCTGTAAAGCGTAAGCAAGAAACAAATCCCTTATTTCAACAGTGAGCACCATTTCTGCTGCGATGACTGGGTTTTAAGGCAAAGACAGAATTATTTGAGTTTTGTATATCTATATCTATATATCAATATATAATATGAAACTAACTTAAATAAAGCAGGTTTTTATTAAATGACATGGTAGGGTTGGTCTCCTGAGCAACATCAATGTGATCTTTCTCCTTCTTACGCTGCAGGACTCCATGGTTTAATGGTTGGGGGTTCAACCTTCCTCGGGGTCAGTCTCTGCTGGATAAATGGAACCTCATCCCTGAAGGCATCGACATCCTGATGACCCACGGACCTCCACTCGGTGAGTCCACTTATCCAATCACAGGCACCTCATCTAATGAGGTTGTGCTTCATTATTCAAAATCTGTATAAAGTCACTGGAGGCATTGCATCGGACTGTGCCTTATAGTCAACTGAGTTTTCATCTAAATTCACCAGCATCTGGAGTGAACACCCTGAACAGTCTATGATTGAATATTTCTGTTTGGTTTACGAAAAAGAAAAGACATATTGTTTACTTTACTTTCTGTTTGTACTAAGGGAAAAAAGACTGATTTTATTTTCCTTCTACTTGTTTGGTCCCCTTTCTTTCCCCCAGTTTGTTTTAGTTTTTTCTGCTCTGCTCTCCATATGGCTTTATTGAGTGAATTTCTTCCCTCTTGCCTATGGAGGGCTGCTGCTACCGCTGCAGCAGCCACTGTGGCTGTTCGATTGCGTGGAAACTCGATTTTGCAGCGGAGTGACAGATGCTGCAAATGATTGGAGATTGGAGGCCATGGGAGTGTAAAGCAAAGGGAGGGGGCAGTGATGATGCAGGGTGGGTTTTCAGATCTGAGAGCCACAATACTACGGGAGGATTATGAAGACTGGGTTTCATCTGCCATCTTGTCATAAGTGTGGCCGCTAAAACTGGACTTTACCCAAACTTGAGACATATGTTTCACATAAATTAGTAGTGATGCAGCAACACAAAGTAACTGCACAAATAAGTTTCACATAGGAATATGAGGAAGCATTTGCTAGACTAGTAGAGTATAAAAAAGACCCATTTTGTCACAAGCTGTAGTCAAGACACCTCTGAATCAGCCAATACTAGAACCCCCAACTCATTTCTAACATGAAGACAAGTTACCATAACATTTATGACTTGCATATGACAGGTTTATAAACAGAAGTGGAATCAGTCACACAAACTAAAACGGAATTAGTAGTATAAACTATATTACGTAGCATTTAACCTGTGTATACATTTAGAAATTTACTAAAACCCTTTTATTGCAGTAAAACTTGAACTACTATTAAACTTTAGCTCGCCTACATGAAATACTTCTTGATTTAGTTTAGTATTTAGTTTATTTAGTTTAGTATTTTTGAGTACAAGTACGTTCTGACTTATTGAGCTTTGATCATGTGTTGCAGTTCTGTTTAGCCATTGCTGTTGGTCGGGCTGGTATAATGGAAGTGTTGATTGATTGATGGCAGGACTTTCTAGAGAACTGAGAATTTTTAAATGACTATCTGTGTGTCTAGGCTTCCGAGATTGGGTTCCAAAAGAATTGCAGCGTGTCGGCTGTGTGGAGCTACTCAACACGGTCCAGAAGAGGGTGCGACCCAAACTTCATGCTTTTGGAGGCATACACGAAGGTACTGAGTGGAAAAAAATCAGTGTTTGACATCAGGAGGCTTTGTAAACATGGACAATCTGTCTAAGCTTGTTCTGACTAAAAATCTAAGTATATACACACTGGTTGTAAATGCCCGGTTTTCTGCATAAATTTATCACAACACAGTATGAGCAGATGCTAAAACCAACAGTGAATCTTCTACACTCACATTTGGTCTCAGTCTACAGCCTGGATTAACTTGTTTGTCATTGTTGTCCATAAACTATTAAAAATACATCCGCCAGACACAAAACTCCATTGAATGACGTATTTCTTCATACCAAAATGTGTGGTGTACGTAAATACTGTATAGGCTGATGTGAGCCACCAAAACGCCACCTGAGATTTTGGGCACATTCAGTTCATCAGCCACAGTACAAGTAAATGCTGATTCGTTACAAATACAGCGATTATGGCTTATTAAATGAAGAAATATTTCACTCAGAGGAAGAGTCTGCCTGATGTGTTGTTATGGTTTTTAAACAACAGTGGAAGTATATGACTAGCGAATAAGATGATCCAGACTACAGGCTGACAACTAACTAAACGTGAGTATAGAAGATTCAGTGTTGGTCTTCGCAGCTAGATAGTGATTGTGGATGATTCAATTGGATTAAAAAATGACTTTGGTCAATTTAATGCTATATAGTTGTGGAAATGAGGTCAGTACAAATTACTAAACAAAACAAATATTTTTAAAAACTGGATTAAATATTGCTTGTTGCTGACTCCTGTATCCTCTGTACTAAGGCTACGGGATCATGACGGATGGCTACACGACATTTATCAACGCGTCAACCTGCACCGTCAGCTTCCAACCCACCAACCCCCCCATCGTGTTTGACCTGCCCAACCCCACCAGCTCCTGAGAGCAGAGGACGGGGGGGGGGCTAGTTGGGTCGTGGCAAGATAAACTACTTTTTTCTATTAATATGTCAAATAAAAAAAAAAAAAGTGTTTCTTTGCCAATTATTGGTCTTCTCCAAGCTGAGAACGAGAGAACATCTGTTTATGTGTTTGCCTGGGTGGGTAAAGGAGAATACTGGTGTTTTTTGCTTTTGTTTTGAGATAATGCCAACTGCGCTAGTTTCCCTCACAGATGTCTGTTTTATTTCGTACAGAGCTGGTGTAGCTGCCAATATCAGGGCTTGTTCCCTCATGAAGTGTTGTTCAGTTTTGTTCAGTAAGAAAAAATTACTTCCACAAAGCGAATCAATCCATAGTTGTTTTGTCCTGACTTTATCACGCACAGTGGAGGGGTTTTATGTCAGCCTTACTTCATGTTGCACTTGCCTTTCTGTCAATCACCTGACAGCCATAGGACAGAATAGAAACCTCATCCAGGAAATAACGCCACAGAATATGTAAATTGTTGATCATGAAATGGATTTACCTAAGCTTAATTTCTTTTGATCACAGGAAAATATATTTAATATTTCCTATAAATCTTTTTCTATTATTTACATTCTTATCCTCTGCAGCATTCTTTACAATATTACCTTCAACTTTGAGTTTTATTATTATGATGTATTTGCAGTATGCAATTCAAAATGAATTTGGAGGGAATTCTAAAATGAGCTGTAAGCCTAACGCTGGTATTCTCCTTTCCAGAGGGATTTTGTGGTTTAACAATCTTGCTCTTGATAAATATTGGTCCGATCTGTAAAATAAATGATGCTTTGTGAATTTGTACAATTTCTTTATGTCTGGTTTGTTGGCCAGACAATGGATGCCATTGTTTTATGTTGTGTCTCCTGATATTTTGCGTTTTAGGTTTTCTGTTTTTTGATTGGTTTCTTGTCAGTTCCTCTTTTCTTACTGGCTGACAGGGACAATGCCTTAAACTAGCTTTAATGTTCTCAGCTAGAGCCCCACTCTCTGCGAGCTCAGAGAAAAGTTGTTATTTATTACCTATCATCCCCGCAAAACAACACCTGACTAACGCAGGGACAAAAAGCTATTGAATTACAGTACAGCCCGAACTAACTTTGTAACATCTCATTAAGGAATTCTGATCTAATTTGGAAAATGTATGTATAAAATATATAAATATATATTATATATATTCATGTTGTAAAACATCTGTACTAAAAGTTGTGTTTGAGCAAAAAATAGAACCTGGTGCATTTTTTTGTTTATGCACCTGTATGATTGACATGTTTTGGAATGCTCCCACCAGACATTCTTCAGAGGTTTCATGGTTTTTTGTATTGACTCACCCAGTAGGGTAGAAATTTATTTTGGATGAGAGAGGAAAATTTGTCACAATCCAACAGGTGCTTGTTGTTCCCAAAAACACACCTGCCTAAACATTAAGTTGTCCTTCAAAGTGTAAATCTGATAGTATTTGTGTTTTATTGCTTTTTTCTGATTTTGCACTGTGTGTAAATGCAATCTTGCTAGCACAAAAAAAAATGTTGCCGATGGTTGTCTCAACTTGGCCGCTGTAAATGCTCTTTTCGTGCTCCGTTCCTCTCTCGCTTTTTCTCTGATTGTATCCCTCTTTTTGGAAATGTTAGTTCTCTTTCAGTTAATTGTGATATATTTAGCTGCCTTTATATGCAAATAAAATTGCAAGATTTTTACTTATTACATTTTGTTTTGGTTTTTCATCTTTGAGCAATATTCAGGTTGAGTTTTAGTCCTGAATGTCATCATAGTAACATGCAAATCTTACTCATAATACATAAAGTACAAATGTCACAATTATGAATTAGTCATAAGGCCTATAAAATGACGAGAAGCTCAAAACTAATTTGTCTTTAAATTGTTTTCTGAAATCATACAGATGTGACTTTGTTTTTCACCTCATGTTTAACATAAAACAGTTTGTCTGGCATGGTCCAGATTCAAGACCAACCCAATACCTGCTTACATAGGGTTTGGCCTGGTTGAGGTCAAATCTTACGGAAGTCATTGTGTTCTAAAGCAAATTTATTATTTACATTTTTTTTTCTATTGAAAACCTACCAGGACTGGGTTACCAACCAGGCAGTTAGCAACCACAGAGGGCCAGGAAAATACAGATTCCATGCCGATTTGTCAGCCCTGCACCATTGAAGTCCAATATCAACTTTCATCATCCACTATTCATGTTTTGGATAGTGGATGGAGAGGTGATTGTGTCGAAAGTGAATGTCTGGACTGCTTTAGCTTGTTCTTAGTCTCTTTGTTCTGAAGGATTTCATGAAACTGCTAGTTTTTCATTTCGTCAAGCGATCAACAAGTAGATCATAGCGATGACGGCCATGGGCTGAAACGCATCTGTGAAGTCAAGAAAGTTCAGACCAATAGAAGTTCAGACCTGATTTTTTTGTTTGTTCTTTAAATGTCTAGATTGACTGAGGAAGCAGTGACAGCACAGACCTCTAAGACTTTAACGCACCCAAAAATGGGAAAACCTGTATCTGTTAGAGTATAAAAATAGTGGAGTAAGGCTAAATCTAACAATTACTTTCATCTTCTGCTTTTTCTATGTACAAAGTATAAAATGTCAGAAAATAGTGAAAAACTACATATTCAAGTAGTGCTTGACCAACAGATTTTAATCGATTATAAAGAGTGTAAAATTAAATTCTCTGACTAGATCACAGGTTGGTTTCTGTGTGCCTGAGGAAATAATTAACCTCCTCAATAAATGGCTGTTTATTAGGGATCCCCTAGGCCAATTTTAAACACTTGATAAAAACTACTACAACAGATATCAACATTTGACTCAACAGGAACAAATGAAATTACAGCTTGTGTTTCTCCCATACTGTTCTTCTTCTCAGAATATTCACAGTGTTTCAGTTCCAGATCTGCATCATTTCTCACAGGTCTCATCAGGTTTCATTCCTTTTCAACACTTGGCAGCTCTTAACCCTCATAGGCCAAAAATAAAATGGGCTTGAGTTGTAGAGGGCCTTTGCCAGCCTTCCCACCAACCCCATTCTCTCATCACCAAAACGTCAAAGCAGCCCAACCAATTAACTATTCCCCAAAACAAGAGCAGCACAGCATCGCCCAGCACCCACCAGATCTCCCTGCACATTACCATAATCCAGTCTAATCATATTAACACAGGCCACAGATGAGCAGGAGGAGACACGGCTGCTCTTGCTCTGCTGTGTTCGCTCAGCCCCTCGGTGTGGGTGTGAACGCACACGCTGCACTGTGTCTCTGCTCATTATGGTGCTGCAGCCTTTTAATATATACGTTTGTGTATACACTTTCTAATTTGCTCGGTGTTCAGTGCTTCTGTGCTCAGCTAAACAAAGATTTACAGCCTGTAGTCACTCAGAAGTGAGAAGTTGGTTGAAGAAGGTGCGTTTCTTTGTTGAGCTGATGATAGTAAACTGAGCATCACTGGGTTTGTGACAGGTTGAAGATGTCGCTTTGGGATGTGGGAAACTAAAACAGTGATTTTCTTGTGTTTTATAGACATATTTGAAAAGATAACTGGGGAGGAAGATTACATGCAAGTTGTTAATACACTAAGCTGTCAACATGGTAACAAGCTGTCTAAAAGTTACATTGAAACAGGTAAATGAATGTAAATGTTTGGCATTGAATGGTTTAAAGGTGCTTCTACTCATTGAACATGTTAACATTACCATGATTAGATAGACATATGTATCCATCCATCCATCCATCCATCCAGTATCCAGTAGTATGAAAGACTCTTTTCGCCAGTCGCCAGTCTATCTCAGGGCTGGAGTGTGGGTTGGTGGATAATTTTGATGGATTGGCCAACAGGACGTGGGACCTGAGGTTACAAGGGCTCCCGGAACAACAATACAACACAAATTCTCTTTTTGCATCTATAAAACATGTTGCATTGCTGTAATTGAGGATTTTTATGTCACAAAATAGTCCAGAATTGTATTAAATTCCAGGTTTCTTGAAAAATGATGACTAAAACCACACTTTGTGCTGATGCCAGCACGCTTTGTCCAACTTTCTTCAAATGACCCGTCAGAACTAATCTATGCAATGGATCTTGGGAATAAGAGTCAGTGGTCTTCCTACAGTTTGTGTAAACAGTATTGTACATATTGACTTGTCTGGTTCAGCAAAAGAACCAGATATTTTCCCTGTGAAGCCAAGAGGCGGGTTCAGGTCCATTCTCTAGCCTTGGAAGTGCTCCGACAATCAGTCCTCTCAAATCCTCTCTGCAGAAAATAAACTGTGGATTACAAATCAAACATTTTTCTTTGATCAACATTTGAGTTGATTTTATGAGGATCCATGTTTCTTCTTGTTTTATTTCCTTGATTTCTCTCTCTCCTGCCCTCTATCCCTTTTGTGATAGCCTCTCCAGCAGTCACCCCTTCATTTCTCAGTGTCAGGACGTTTATAGCTCTGCCAAATTGCTGGCTGTATTAATTATCCTTGACCTGGCAGCTGCTGGTGATACTGAGGGTTTGTCAAGTTAGCCTTCGTCTACTGCTGATGGATACAGGGCAAGACACGGTGAAGGCTGACAGAGGCTGAGGTCCCATATTCACCTGTGTGTGTGTGTGTTTGTGTGTGTGTGTGTGTGTGTGTGTGTGTGTGTGTGTGTGTGTGTGTGTGTGTGTGTGTGTGTGTGTGTGTGTGTGTGTGTGTGGCTTACTCTAGTGCCAGCACTCTGCATGCAGTGTTTATATGGACTTAATTGCACGCCAATGGTATTATTGTAATCTGGAGCTTATTTGGCACAAGTGGAGTTGCAATGAAATAATTCTCTACATCAGAGTCATACAGGCTCATACTTTCCATACCCTCATCTTCCCCATGTGGCCTTACTTTACATCTTTTTTCTAAATATTTAAATATTTTATTATGGCAGTTTACATTATTTGTCATTTATCTGAATAAGAAATAGAAAACTGTGCTGAAAGCTTTGACATGCTGAAGCTTAGTGTTGTCTGAACTGCTATATGCAAACAAGAGAGGCATTGGTTTTAATTTACTGAGCTCTTAATGTAAAACGTGATTAAATCAGAGTTCATTGGCTAATGATATGGCTTTGCTAATTATCTTTCAAGTTAATTATTTCCCCAGCAGAGTGGACTGATGCTGTCATTTCCTTTTGCATTCTGGGTTTTAAAGGAATCTCTGAGAGCTGATTGACCAGGAAGCCCCCCAACCCCAGTAACAATACATGGTTATCACAAGTGGATCAGCTGAATGACGGGAGATGATTAGTACCTCCGCTGTCTCTTTACATCACTACACCCACAAAAGATGCGTTTGTCTAACGCTGTGCAATTTACTTCCTTCCTGATTTTCACTCCTCTGTCTCTTTTCTCGCCAGAGTTTTTAAAAGCGCCTCATTGATCAGCTGTGTGGAGTTTAGAAAATTACCATAATTATAGTTATTGGGCACCATTCATCCATTATTCACTAATCAAGAATAGTGCCCAAAACGTTCATTTAAATTATTTGAAAACTGAATATAGCAGTGTAGATTATAGGAAACTCTCTACTTCAGCAAACTTTAAAATACTTGCAATCACAAACATGGTAATTGGTTTTGACAAAGCAGATAAATATTTAAACATGCAATTTTCGACTTGTACTACTTGAACTATATCTAATAATTTTAAGAAAGAGATTTTTTTTAAAAGGGCGTATTTGATCCATATTGGATCTTACTTTTTCTTAAGCTAAAGCAGGATTTTCTTGACCCACCCCCTCAGCCCCGCAGCACCTTTGTCTTCGACCTCATAACCAAGATGGAGTCCTCTGAGTAGGAGGAACTTCCCCCCACGGAACTTTTATGTTGTAAGTTACATTACAGTCACAAAAAAGCAATGCTACTTCTAATTTTGTGCTAAATTTGAAATCAAACTGAAGAAAAGCAGCCAGAGCTTCTGGTGTTGAAGTTTTATTTTAAATTGAAGAGTTTTTTTGCACGAAGATTCAAAAACAATTCTCACACCACTTGGCCTAAAATCATTTTTTATTATTGATTTAATAATTTTTTGAGACAGCCAATGCTGTTGGCTTTTCGTACTAGAAACTCATACTAGAAACTGCAGCAGCTTCAGCTTTTCATGTCAGTTCACTGAAAAACACACAATTCCCAACAATCAACAGCAAACCCCCAGAGAAACAGAGCAGTAAGTCGATTAGACTCTAGACATAAACAGGCAGGCAAAAAGCGTGAACAGCAGTGCAGAGCAGAGGTCAATACTTCATTAATGTCTGATTAATGTCTTCAAGCTGATTAATTCAATTGAGCCCTTTATTACACGGTGTGTTTTAACAGTAGTGAGGGAGTCCCTCAGCAGGACTCGCTGTCTGCCATATGGGTGAACATTATGGCTGTGTCGACTGGGACGTTGCAGCCAGAACTGAGGATGCCAAACACAGCGCAGGGACGGTCAAGAGGGCACAACAGGAGGGGCAGAGGGTTTGGCAGAAATTTTGATTTAAAAAAAAGTGCCTCACTCCTGCACCATGACCTGGCTCAGCAGCTGAAACCCGCATGAATGCAACCACTCTGCATAAAGCACTTGAGCCTTAGGTATATTTGTTTCTAGGTATGATTCTGCTCACCACTTTCTTTAGACCGACAGAAAATAGTACAGTCAAATCATTTACAAGCCATTTCCTAAACTGTACAACTCTTTAGTGGGACAGAAAATGCTTTAATCACACATTAGACCTACTGTCTATGACATGATAAAATCAGCATTGGTCAATATAGATCATGTGTATGTGTGTAGTTTTAAAGAGTAAGCATCACATTTTTATATAACACGTAATTAATATATAAAATATTATATAAATATCTTTGTATTGTTGAGGTGTGTTTTGAATCATACTTCGAGTAAGAGAAAATATTTAAAAGAGGAATTTATGTATTGTGTGTAGAATTGGTACTTCTAAATGTATAAAAGGTCTGAATGGAATCTGAGTTTTTGCTTTTAGAATTGCAAAAGTTACATTAAAAACGTCACCATGTTGTCCTAAAGAAAATGGTGAGTTACTGTATTTAGCGGCTTCTGAATTTCAGGGTCATGGTGAGAATGAAGAAAAACACACAACAAAGCTAACTTATTTTCAAAGACTTTCAAGACATTTGAACAACTCAGTGTAATTTCTAAACAAATATTTTAGACCTATGAGCGAATTCCAACTATAAAATTTGCGGTACCACAGACATTGTAAACACGAGGTAATTTCTGGCATCACACATCTTTTCCTTACAGAGTAGCCACAGCAAACAAATTAAAATCAATGAGCTCTAACAGCAAAACTAAGGACTTTTTCTTTAATCCTGTGGAATTTCTCCCGTCCTGTGAAAGAGTTAGTTGGCGCCAGTGTTTTTTCTTTACCCTGATGACACAAACCTTCAGCACACACACACACACACACACACACACACACACAAACTCACTCAGACTTGCTCAGACACACCACAGCTGTTAAAAGTGGCCACTTGACATGAGACCCCATCCCGGCCCCCAGCCCCCAGCCTTCACAGAACAAAAAAATGTTTCTATTTCAGCGTAACTGAAAATGATAACGTCAGTGTCACAGGTGTTTATCAGACTCTCACCCTTCTTCGCTACATAGTCATTCCACGGTTTGACCAGAGAACGTGAAGGTGAGTAAAGTAGTGAACGCTGCAATCACACTAACCAGGAATTAATTAATAAGTGTCTTTTCAACCTAAGTCTGTTAAATTGCTTCTATTTCCTTAACATAATCTGTATCTGTACTGGATTGTAATGCTGACTTGTTGACAGGCGGCAACCTCAGTTAGTGACATATGACTGACATGAGTGGTGTGTAATAAGTTTTCTAATTAACATTTTCATCATCATGACCATAACTCATGCAGCTGTTTCCCTCAAGAGGTCTGGTGTTAACTAACTTTCTAGGAGACCAAACACTCCAAAAAACATCCCTCCAAGTGAATGCTAATACTGCACTGCATCTGCTGGATGTGCAAATAACCACAAGTATGGCAACAAGTAAAAGGTAATAATTTGTCAATGATATCTGATATTGTAGGTCGAAATGACCTAAACTTATCCAAACTTTAACCACAGAGGTGGCAATCAGAGAAACTGAATCATTTTGTAGCCATAATGTGGGTCGTATAAAGAGGCCAGTGACGAATGACCCTCTGTGGCTTTTAATATATTTCTACAATAGGGTCTTTTAAGGTGCTAGATGAGCTTGATGTTATCACACTTACAGCACAGTTTTCTGAGCACAAGTGTAAAAATGCAATTAAAAGCTTTTTGTGTATTGTTTGTCTGAGGTGCTGATCATAGTGTTCAAGGCTGAAGGTTGGTTCTCACCCGGAGCGTATCCCTCCCCCCGTGTGTCTCAGTGCTTTGGCCTTGAGTCCAGGGTTGAATCATTTAATTAGCCATGATTCTTTTTCTGTGACACGCCATGTAGGTGCATGGCCCTCCTGTAATTGAATGGCCTTCTGTGTAATTACTGTCTTTGTAACTGTTAGAGAGATGGCAAGGATGCGATACTCAGAAACACAAAACATGCTTTTGCTGGTGTAAACATATGATAAATAACATCCATTAAGGTATTTAATCTGTGTGTTTAGCTGAGAATTATTAAGATAGTTAGTTGATTTGAGGAAAGCATGAAAGTTGGTTTGAAACGTGCAGTAATGTATAAGTATATTAAATCTCTGCTTGCTCTCTTTGTGATGTGCTCAGCTATCCACAACCTATGGAGAAGGTCAAGTTGTCTTTGTTCTCTAACTAATTAAATCAGCAGTAATTATTGCACTGCTGAGGATGCCAGGAAAACAGATGAAGTGAAATGAAGAGCAGTATAGAAGATCTATGCATACAGACAACATTCATCACCGATTTTATAGAGCCTTCAGCTTATGGGGAGACAGTGATGATGGCTGTGATTTGATTGGAGGGTGTTTTATAGCTCGTTCACAAAGCTCAGCTGAGAGGTTCACTAGCAACAGAGAGAGCAGGAGCTCAAAGGGTTGGAGGAGCATTCATCATTGTTCTTGTTGCTATGCAACTTACTAATTAGCCTTAGCTATAGCTAACCTGAGGAAACAAAGGGGACCAGGTTGTTAAAAATAAAAATGGAAGCAACGGAGCTGTGCTTCTTGTTCCTATAGTTAAAGAGTGAGGGGCTCCTTCTGACCCCAAAGGACAAGCCTTAGGTGATTGTTGGGATTTTGCTCAATGGGAAAACATGATTTTACCAAAACATTTGTTGTCGTTGTTGTTTTGTCTGGGCTTTCTTTTTTGCTATTGTTATATCTCATTTTTGTTCTGTTTTGTTTTCAGCACATCTGCAGAAAACAGCCTGGCTCAGTTTTCCCTTATATATTTAGTGAAGCACAAGACAACAAATTACAGTATGTGAAAATGTGCTGTAGGGTTGCAACATTGTACAAATGGACCTTTAAAATATCTGAACTTCAAGCTCTTTTACATTGCACTACCTGATTATTCAAATTCATTTTTTGAAAAAAGTTATACCTTCTCACAGTCATTTGTCCCTCCTCTAAACTGAAAACAACAAACTTTTCTCCAAAAGTGTCCAGCTTGTAAAACAACCCAGATGACAAATTGTATTGATTTATTACATTGACTTTATAATGACAAATAACGTTCACCTATTAGACATGGGCTGTATTTATCTTCATCTCAGTCAATCTGCAGTTAAGCCTCTTAGCATCATCAAAGGAAACAAAATTCATCATCAGCTGAGGCCTCCATCGACATTAAACCGCTGATGAGCGAAAGTCTGAGACCTGGGGAGGAGGAGCGGGATGAAAACCTGGGCCAGACCGAAACACAGGACAGCTCTGCTCTTTACTTTTAATGTGATTGGTTGCAGTTCTGTCTCCAGTGGTAGACAGTGAGAAACGACGTGTGAAAACTTCACTGAACGCCTCCCAACACAATCCATGGCTCGTTTCCATCTACAAAACATCCAAGTTCTCTCTCTCATCAGCAGCAGTTTACACTCTGCTTCACTGAATCAGTATAATTACAAAGACACTCGCACAGACAGCCTCTCGCTGCACTGGAGAATCTCCTAAATATGCATGCACATTAATTCCTGTCAGATGAAATCCCATAAACCTAGAGATTGGATCTAGACCTAATAATCTTTTTGGAAGTGTTTCTTAGCTCATTTACTTTTTCAGGTCCTAAATATGTGTCATTAAAACACCATTGCAGACAGAGGCCAGCCAATCAACCACCTACAATGTGAATAATATATGTTAATTACGCATTTATTTTGAATTAATGTTACTATAATCTCCTTCACCTTCAAAAATATTTCTGTTACACACAGGCTAGGAATGTCTTTATAACTGATGGCGTTCATTACCTCGCATGGGGATGATGCTGCTTGTGATAGCAGAGTTATTGTTTACACTTTTAAGAAACACTCACAAATATGTACTTTTTTAAAAAAGAAATAACAAATTACATAACAACAATAACACCACTTCTGCATCATGATCTCACATAATGTTTATTGTAAGATAAAGCTCAGCAACTGATGGGCCTGACTTAAAGCCAAAGTGAAAGTTTGTTGTCGTCCAACTATCTCTAAAGGGAAAACTGTTTATAGGTGTTTCGAATGGCTTGAAGGCGGTGTGAAATGCATCCTGTCACAGAGAGAGCAAGTCTGTCCTTGAAAGCTTTCATGGTGCTGCACTTAGTTACAACTTCTTACTTTGAGAGCACACACAGCGATTTGCAGACCATTGTGAGCTTCAGTGCAAGGCCATCAAAATCAAGGCGTAATGTACAAATCTGTATGCAGTGACGTCACAAAGCCCACGCGGGCACAACAGCTCTTTGTCTCGAGGATCTTTACTTGGATCAGCAGTGATACAGGGTGTACAGGGGCAGCGGACATGAACAAAACTGATCATTGACGTGTGTTTGCTTCTCTCAGCTGTATCTCAGCCTAGGAGAAACATAAGCCCTATTTAGACAGAGATGGTAGCTTTATTTCAAATTGTTATCGCGTGCCAAAAGCTGATCTCCTAACCCTCAACACCCCGTGTACGGCAATGAGTCCACAGGCCTCAGAGATGTGTTGCTGATGTGTTGCATGATTACTGTTACTGATTCAGTTTACTGTGAAAAATGACGTTGGAGGAGAAACAGGAAGACTGTCAGATGCCAATGCGATGTGCATTTCGGGGGTAGACAGATGTAGCTGGTTAGAGTTGGAGATGTAAAGCTATGCTAGAGGAAGAACAGGGATAGTCCCAGAAGACTACATCAGTGTGCACAGGTTTGGATAAAGGATGCCAAAGTAGGTGGCCAGTTTTTGGATGGTGTAGCCCTATCAAGTTATTACCCACTTTAAATAAAGCTCGAATTATATTGGCAGGTCAAATCTATGCAGCGGCATCAGCATAGGCTATGCAAGTGGGCTACTCTGTAGTGAGCATTAACAGTTTTACAGCTGTGCGTCTGTGTCGTGCTGTAATTACGCCACCAAACGAGCAGTTGATGGTGGGGTTTCTGTGCCACGGTGTTGATTGTCCACTGTGCTGAGTTTTTGTGTGTGTGACTGGCTAAAGCTGAGCAGATGGAGGTGGAGCTACTAGGTGTTTTTCAGAGCACTTGCTTTTACTGAAATTACTGTAAGGCAGGAAAGGAAGCTGATTCTGGAGGAGCTGGTCTATATGACCACTGAACCAATTGGCAGGAGGACCCAGTGGACCAATCATAGTTGTCAGTGTTGCTGTGACAGATTTCTTGAGAGGTGTACATCAGGCTTCGGCACAGAACGTACACAGAACAAACACAAAACAGAAGGTTATATAAGTTACATTATAATATAAATCAAGCTTAACCCTCACCAGTTACCTCTGCCAACTTCCAAACGGCATATCACAGCAGTCCTCTAGAGTTTCCCTGTTTTTCCTCTGACTTCATTCATCAGACACTTTTTGCCTGCAAGAAACTGAATCCACGGCCACAATGAATTGAATTCATGTTGTGCTATAGACGGGTCCTAAATGTGCAAAACTAGCAAAAGCGCATCATTACTCACAGTTACTGTTTTATATGATGCGATGTCTATTGAAAAAGTTAGCTATAAGTTAAACTTATATCAAACCTATACAATTTCTCACCTCTGCACAGCGAACCAATCACTGTGTGAAGTGGGTGTGAGTGAGTGTTTGAACGTTTCAGAAACAATGAGGTATTTTTAGCTGGTATATTAACTTTTAGCATTTACAAGGTATTGGCAACAAATTGTTAATGTTTTGTGTTTGTGTGGAGCTGGTGATCTAGCAAATGTTATCTCACAAGTATGTTGCTGTGTAGGAGTATATATCATAGGAATTAAAGCTTTAATACCACCTAATCTTAAATTAGAAGAAACTTTGTTTGTCATCATTGAGTCTATATAGCATTTATGAGCTACAATGGAATTTTTTCTTTGCCTTTAACCCAACCCCCTAACCCGGGGGAGCTAGTAGGGAGTGTCTTGCTTGCCAAGTTATACCCTTACCTTGGAACATTTTTATTATTTGTATTCTGAACATGACAAAAATCCTGTTAGCTGAAGTATTGTTTTATTCCATCAAAACCAAAGCATGTTTATTTTTTAATTTGTGATCTGAAATTTTAAAATAAGGTGTTATTTAAATGATCGTAGTAATTATTACTCGAAGTACATTTTAGTTTTACTTAAGTTCATTTTACTTAAAATTTAATTTTACTTAAAAAAAATATTGTTTTCTGTTACCAGATGTGGAAAGAGTACTGTCACACGATTCCTACAAATCTACATTCATGCTTAGCTTTTGACCTACATGGAAAGTTTAAACATAATGTGCATGCCACCATCTACTATAGAGTGAAGGTGTCTGAGTCAATAAAAGGGTATAAAGGGAATTTAAGCTATAAAATAAGAGCAATGAGGGATATTTGTGCATGTAAATACATGTCAGGAATTATCATCAGCTACCTTAAACCCATGTTAGACTTTCTAATGCCATTAAGGTAACATTCACATACCTACAATAAGACTACTCAGATGGACCTGTGATTGGTCTGCAGTGTTTGTTACATGCAGCGGTTCTTTCCAGGAGCACAAAGGTCAGGCTTGAAAGCTCTCATTGGAAGAAAAAAAAAACCCAGAAAGATGTAGGAAGGGCAACAGGAAGAAGCTGCAGATTGATGGTCTCCTGTAAGGAGACAGAGGAGAGGAATCATGTCCTGAGGGAGAAAGAGACAAATGTTGAAAGAGTTGTTTGTTGCACTGATTGAAAGGATTGTGGACTTGACAGAACCTTTGGTGCATGAGATCTGTCTGCTGCTTCTTCTGCCTGCAACCAGTTAGTCGTTTTACTGTAATTTCTCTTTCCTGTGTGTATTCATTCAAATTATGTGCAAACACATGAATAGGCACACATGCTGGCAAACTGACACACACACACAGATATACACAGCATCTTTTCTCCCTGAATTTGACATGTGTTTTTATTAAAGTAAGCAGCTGTTCGATAGTGCTAAGGAGTAATGGGGATTGACTCTGGCATAATTATACAAACCCCTGCATGAATTTTGTCCTAATGGAAACTGAACACTTAACCCAGACTAAATGCACAAGGGCAGATCAATGCGGAGGGGCTTTTTTCCCCTTCACTTGAGCAGCAGCCAGCTCTTTGCAAAACAGGACATTTACATATGCAATGCATCTTCTTTAAGATAATCACAGCAAGCCAGGAGCCATGGTGCCTTGGGAACAGTCAGGTGGTGATACCCTTACAAGGTTTAGAAATTAAGATGCATGTCGGAAAAGCCTCCTTGTAAGGGAAATATACTCAAGCCTGTACATTCAGAAAAATGCAAACCAAATCTTGTATGGACACATCAAGTATACAAACATTGTTGTCTCCAGATGTTCTTCATTTGCCAGTAACCTGTTTTACCTGTAGAAGATGCAGGATTCCCAACATGTCTTGACCAACCAGAAATTAGCAGTGTAAATACCACTGCCAAGTTTGTTTTTTGGAAAATACAACCAAAAACTTTGATGTAGCACAGTAGGAAATCAAAGTACAGGTGTACTAAGAGAACTGGAAAAGGAATGGCCCAGTGGCCAGTTACAGAGCTTCAAGCCCCTCACTGATTTAGATGACAGACTCTTCTGTTCATTTTGATTATTTCTCATCTCAATTTTGGATCCAGTTAATTTGCCAGATCCTGTTGTTTGCTTGTGTTTCTATTCCTACGTTTGCATTATATTGGCTAAATTACAGCATATTTTTTTCTTCAGTTTACTTCCTGTTTGATGACAGTATTCTCAGGAACACATACATATGTGCTCATCCAGGTGTTGCCAGTGTTGAATATACAAAACTATGGAACTATCATGTAAACTTTGTTGTAGACTCATTGTGCAGGTTACTCGCACCCTCAAAGTTTTTATCAATTCAATGTTTACCCTTGCATTTGCTACATAGCTTTCCCAGAAAGACATTGTTGGACACTTATGTGCTCTTGTGAAGCTTTCTTCTTCATTGTAATGAAAGCAAACAAACAAAAAAGAAACCAAAAGCTTGAAAACTCTAATTCACTGAAATGCCTTTCGAAACCTATGTGGAGCTTTTGGTGTCAAGTGGCTGCTGTTGCTTTATGTGATACAAATGCAGTTGAGTACAAACAGCAATTGGTCAACATGTTACTGTTCATGTGTTCATGCAGCTCTGATTCAGACTGTCTGCAGTTCAGTACGTTCAGACTGTTGCTAGTTTAAGCTGCCGCATTCAGTTCACTACAAAGCCAGACTGAACCAGCACTGTTTAGAAGGTTAATCACCCTTAAAGAAAGAATTGGTCAGGCACAGGCTAATGTTGAAGAGTATGGGAACAACAATGTAATCCCTCACTGACCTTCCACAAACTCGGTGGTGGCCAGACGTTGTCAGGCCAGTAGGGTTAAATCTGGGTGGAACTAATATGTACTAACAAATGACATAAATATTTGGTGACACCAAGAATATTTTATGACTGCGTTTTGAACAATGTATTTATTTTATTCACACATTGCTAGATACTTTTAATGAAGCACATCAGAAAAAAATGTGTGATAGTGTGATCAGGGTGTTTCTGCAACATAGAGCTGGCCTTTCAGTGAAATATCATTTATATTTTCATTTTATTTTATATTTGACACATTGTTATGCTCAGCACAGTTACTTGTTAATCACAAGTTCACCATGTTGTACTTGAGCTCTTCTTGTTTCAATGTGGAACTATGGTTTAAAATGTTGTTAATTGTTTCTAACTGCGATTTCTGTAATTTTTGAAACACTGTACTCGTGGACCTTGAAAATGCTGCACATAAACATAGTGTATATGCCTGGTATGGTGTTGTGGCATTGTGGGTTGGGTTTACTGTTTTTTGTGTATCTTATCAATCCATTTACTGATCGAAGGCTCCATCACAAGCCTCTTTGCTAACACAGAAGCTATGAATTCTGTGCAACAACCACTGTCTTAAGTACATGGGAGCAGGCACTCTGCCTCTCTTTTGTCTGGCCCATTGACATGTAAATGTCCTCCTGCTATAAGGCATCAGCAGAGAGCAGTGAGAGAAAAAAACCACTGAATTGAAATGTCAATAGTAATTTTTGGCATGCAAGGGACTTCTGAGAGTCAAGGGCTGCCTCCCGGGAGAAATGTAAAAAGGAGAGAGTGAGGAAAGTACTGTGAATGGGGAGAGGGGGAGGGTGGTGTGTGTGTGTGTGTGTGTGTGTGTGTGTGTGTGTGTGTGTGTGTGTGCGTGCTCGAGAGAGAGAGAGACTGAGGGAGAGATGGAGAGTTGCAGAGAGACAGATGTAATAGAGGGGGCAGATAAAGTGGAAGACAGAGTGATGGAGGAGAGGAAGATGGGGGAGTAATAGTAGTCAGAAGGTGAGCTGTCAGAGGAGAAACAGGGCAGCGACATCCACGGGGGAGGAAGGGGTGGGAGATGGAGGAAGGACAGCCGAACCCCATTCCTCCTCTGGGATTCTCTCCCTATTCTCCTCCTCCTCTGCTGATGGACAGGCTGAAATACCACAGGAGCCACCTCCTGTAATGACTTGATGAATGAGCTTCTCCAACCAGCCCCCGCACACCCAACCCCAACACCATCTTCACGCCTCCTCTCCCCCTTCACACTTCGCCCTCTTTTCATCCCGTGTTGCAGCATCACATGCTAGGAAACTGTCAGTATCTGCATTTATATTAAAACATATTTAAATGCAGTGCAGTATGAGGTAGACCTGCAATTCTGTGCTGTTGTGCTTCAGGTTTATTTACAAACATGTTAGCAATGCAATGACAGATCTGTTTGATATTTTCTTTTTTCTCTCTCTTTATTTTTGCATATATTGGTCTGTGTTTCCTTTTGTGTGATTTGATTCCTTTTGGGATTCTGCAGCAATAACACTGCACACTGTGCTGAATAAAGTCATTAGTAGTGGATTTTCTAATCAATTGCTCTGGCTCTGTCTCGTTTGTAAGCTCAGCATTATGCTCTGATGCTGCTTCTATTTTATCTGACATGTCTTCTGTGTCCCTTTGAGTCCCCTAGTGTACATTTCTGACTACGCTAGGGAAAGAGAAAATATTTTCTATATCACATTATCTTTACCTGCTGACATTCAAAACAACCACCTTAGAAAAACAGGTTGAAAAAGGTTGGATCATAAAATTACTCTATCATTGCTGAGAAGCATAAATGTTTCTGTGCTTAATACATGTGGGAGGATGGCTGGAGACTTCCTCATCAACGTAGAATGAGCTTCAGTCTCAAAAAGGCAATCAACGAGGCAAAGTGAGCAAGGGACATTTTTGAAAATCTGTTTGCAACCATAACAACTGAAAATGAAACTTGTATATTAAATAATAATAATTCATCAATCCCTCCCTCCATCCATCCATCCATCCCTCCCTCCATTATCTTCTGATATTCAGAGTCAGGTCCCATTGGCAGCAGGTTTAGTAAGGCTTTCCAGATGTTCCTCTCCCCAGCAATAATTTCCAGCTCCTGAGTTGGGATTCTGAGGCGTTTCCCACCTAGTGGAGATATATAATTATTTCGGCATGTTCTGGGTCTATCACAGTTGACATTCCCTACCAGCTGGGCATGCCTGGAAGAACTATAATGGGAGATACCTGGGAGGGCTTCTTATGTACGATCTCTAAGGCTAAGCCAGACCACCTTTTGGAGGAAACTGATAGTGGCCTCTTGTACTAACAATCTTAAACTTGCTATCATTACTCATTATCATCATTATCATAACCATACGTGAGGGTTGGACCATAGACTGACTGGTAAATTGAGAGCCTTGCCTTGGGAATTACCTTCCTCTTCACAACATCGGTTTGGCAGAATGTCTGCATTTCTGCCAGTCTGCCTGTAAATCTCACAATCCATTTTGGCCTCACTTGTAAATATTCTATTTTAACTCCTTCACTTGGGGCAGTAGCCCATTCCTAACTCAGAGGGGGGCAATCCACCATATCTGCTAGAAAACGTATGGCCTCAGACTTGGACATGCTAACTCGCATACCATCAGCTTCACACTTGGCTGCAAACCATCCCAGTTTATGCTGAAAGTCATGGTCCAGTGAAGCAAACAGAACCACAAAAAGCAGAAAAAAGTGATTCTTAGGTCCCCAAACCAGACACTCTCCAAACCCTTGTAACCAACATCTGTTTAGGAATAGTGACAAGGGTCAACCCTGATGGAGGCCAAAACCAACTGGTTAACATGTTTGACTGAGTATTGAGGCTGAGTAGTGTAATACCCCATAATTAGAGCACACCCTCCGGTCCATTTTGTTTTTAAAAATGCGAACCACCACCTCAGTTTGCCAGTCAGCAGGCACTGTAGACATTCTCTATGCAACAATAAACAGGCATCTCAGCCAAAACAGCCCAACAATGTCCATTACCTTCAGCATCTCAGAACAAATCTCATTCACACCTGGGAGATCTTTAACTGCCTGAGACCTCCACCATTGATATGCAACAAACTTCTCCTAAATCTTTAAAATCACCAGAGAGCATGTTGGTCATTTTTAGGAGCTTTTCAAAGTATTCCTTTCACTGTCTGATGATATCCTCTGTGCGGGTTAGCAGTTCTCCTCCCCTGCTGAGCCTGGTTAAATCCCTGCTTTCCCTTTTTGAGACAAGTGATGGTTTGCCAGCACTTCTTTGAGGCCATTCCTCAAATTCCTTCTCCATAGCCTCGCCGAGCTGCAGCCCATCAGGCCTGCCGGTACCCATCTTCTGGTCCTGGAAACCCCTGGCCTGACCATGCCCAAAAGGCCTGTTTCTTTTGCCTGACATCCTCCTATAACACTGCTGTCCAACAGCAGGTCATAAGGTTGCTCCCGCAACAGGCACAAGCAACCTTCTGACCACAACTTTTAAACAGTCCCCCTCCAAAATGCAGGAGAGAGTGTTCCAGAACTGGGAGAGCTTACTGACATTCCTGACACACCCCACTACACTTTTGGGTGTGATTGCTGTCCCTGCAGGTGATGGACCCACAAGGTGGTGGCTCTGTGTTACTTCTGGATAAGAGCTTGAGGTTTCTTTTCCTCAGTCAATGCGGACCACAAAGTAGGAGCAGAAAAAGAGACAAAATGTTATTCTAGAGAAAACAATTAAATAAAAGATTTTCCAAACAGGTTAACATCAGTCTATGGTAGTTCTTGGTAAATGTACTTGATAATACATTTTCTTCAGAGTGGCTGAGGCTACAAGTGTGTGTGTGTGTGTGTGTGTGTGTGTGTGTGTGTGTGTGTGTGTGTGTGTGTGTGTGTGTGTGTTTGCATGTGCTTGTGCTTTTTTGGGGGGGAGGGGGGGTTGTTTTGTTGAATTTTTGTCCATCCATCCGTTATCTGTAGCCATTTTTTCCTGTATAGGTTTGCGGGAGGCTGGAATCTGTCCCAGCTGTTATTGGGCGTGAGGTAGAGTACACAGGTTGCCAGTCCATTTTAGGGCCAACACAGAGAGACATACACAAACAAACAACCATTCACACTTAAATCCACAGCTACAAGCAATTTAGAGTCACCAATTAACCTAACATGCATGTCTTTGGTATGTGGGAGCTCTGCTATCCTTGTTTCAGTTAACTATTTAACCAATCTAAGCCTTCCACAGTGATGTGACAGTGGTACACAGTATATAGATGATTAATGTTACCAAGAATTAGCCCTGTACACACACATCCTTAGTCTGTCCTCTGAACAATGTATCAATAAAGCAGTCTCATTGTTATGTAAGCAGTATGAAAATTGGATATGCTAAGTTGGAGAACATAGAAAATAGATTAATGATTATGTTTGAATTTTTTTTTTATCTGTTTAGTGCAAATCAAACACCAGTAGGTTTCCTCTGTGGCATTTAACCTCAAGACCTTAGGCAAAAACACACACACACACACACACACACACACACACACACACTGCCATCAGTCTAATCCCAGAGGTTACACTCCTACAGTGGGCAAGGTAATCTCCAGGACAGGTTGCTTCAGGACAGATAACACACATGTTATAAGTGGACAGCATCCATGGTGAGCAGCTGGTGCTCAGGCAGACTTGGAAAAGACTGGAAATGAGTCTGAGAAGTGAGAAAAGACTACGAGAGCAAACACTGATGAAAAATGTGCAGCATGAAGAGAGCGCTTTAGCAAGAGGGAATTGCAGAAATAAATATGAATGAAGACTAGAGGCAAGGAGGCCGGGAAAGGTAAAGAAAAGGTGAGAGTAAGAGGAGCTGTGTGAGTGTATGCTTGGTGTTATCTCCTGGTAACGCAAATGTGCTTTATCTACCAGGAAACAGGAGGCTGCTGCTACAAAAGCCTCTTTTCACAGGTGAAGCCAGAGTTTTTACTTACAACACTCTTACTGCCAGTTTGGCCTTTTTGAGATCGAACCTGAAACAGAGATTTCACGCAGACATACACACACACACGCACAATTTGGCTTCAGGCAGTAATGTCAGTAAAAGTGAGACCCTTTCACCTGAGTCACATTGTGTCTACAGAGGTTATTTTTGCACCTCCAGGCCTCCAGGCCCCAATTGGTCATGGTTGAAAGAAGAGAGACATTCTCAGTAATGCAAGACTGGAAATTTGTCATTTTAAAGCTTGGGTCAAATGGCCTCTCTGGCTATTGATTGGCTTGTCCTCCTCTATTACTTCTGTGTTATGTATTGCACCCTTTATCAGTACTGCGACAGCAACAAACACATTAAACTTGAGCTGCTTCGATCTGCCATAAAGTGCCCCAGCAAGCTGGTTGGTGTGCTGTGCTTGGTGGAGATGAGTTACTGATCAAGGACACGAACGCAATGTTCTCACTGCTCCCTTTTCTAGAGTTATGACCCAAAGTCACAGAGTCGTGGCCTGACTGAGAATGTACAGCCTCACCTCATGACACAAGGTCACTCATCAAAAGTGTCTGAATATGAGAAAGACATCTGTGATTGTGTAAAAGCACTAAATACAGCTCTGTAGCTATTTATGCTACTGTATCAGGGTGACAGGAACTGGGCATAAAAACAGAAAGCTAAAACATGCACGTCCAGTGAGAAACTTATAATACAATAAATGAGATACCATCTTGAAACGGAGAATCTCTGAGTATTTCCCTTAACACAACTATGATTAGGCAAGCAATGTCATGTCCTTGTTACTGCATATTCAACTTCTACTGGTTGGTTAAGAAGCCTGACTGGGGGAAACAGCATGAACTTCCAATGTGTTGTGTCCTCCTTTTCTGGATTTTATACTGACACACAGCAACTGATGATGCCAAATGTAATGGAGATAGAACTGTCTATCTGCAGCCTAAGAAAGTGTAGAGACAAGGACTGCAATGCAGGTCTGAAAAATGTGATTGAACCACAGAAAAAGTTTTAAAAACTTTTAATTTACAATTTAAACATTTCCATAGCTTTGCATCACAGTGCAGTTTTGTTCCTGGAAAGTCCCATAGCTGCATCAGATCTGCTCCCAGCAAAACTAGTCAAAGCTCAGCCCCTCAGCCGAGTTTCAAAGTAATAGTTTACTTTATTCCCTGCCTCTCGACCTATGACAGCTGGGCTCCAGCCCCCCTGCAAATCTAAACAGGATAAGTAGTTACAGGCAATGGATGGATGGATGAATAATTTACTTTGTCAACAAGTAAACAGGGCTGAACTTATTTCTAGCAACTCAGTCGACTGCTGTAAAGTAAATACGGCACACTGGTGGAGAGTAACACTTGTTGTTAGCGGTCAGTCAGTTTAAAAAAATATGTCTCTAGGAACATAGATATGGAATTTAATTGACAGTTTAAAACACGTTTTCAAGACTTATATGTTGAAAATTATAGCGTTTATATTTACCTGTACTTGGCTTTAAACTATCTTTAAAGCAATTTTAAATTTGATATACTACATTCATTTCACTCCTAAAAGGACTGTGAATTATGTCAAAGCTCTTTGCTAGAACCACTGTAACTGACAGATAAAAGACGGTGGGGTCACAAAAAATGTGTTTCTCTGCATTTATCAATGCTGGTGTTATGCTGAAATGAAAATTGTTGGCACAATTCTCCTTAAGTTGGCAAAACAGGCGAAAACATCCACTTGAGTTGTGTGAAATAACTGGTACTGATGTGAGAAATTTAAATAATTCGCTGAACTGCATTGGTGCCCTGCATTTGTGGCACTGAGCAGATGGACACTTTGATGGAGTTGACACAAATAGATTAAACACAGCTTGAATGTCGTCCAGTGAAGACACTTCACTCATATCCCTCAGCTAATAATTCCTTTATCTCACAGACGGCATTTAAAAGTCTCGAGTTAGGATCATTTCGTACACTGGCTCAGAGTTGACTGTGCTACGAAGAGTTTACTGTGCATATCAAATAAAAGATGTTTTTATTACAACTGTCATCCTGATGAGCCCGCAATGTGAAAACAATTTTCTGTGTGGTTCAACCAAGGTCACATCTGAAGATCATCTCTGACTGCTTGCTTCAAGTAAAAATGAAAATCTGTATTTTGCTAAAATCTCCAGGCTCAAAACAAACTGTGCATTAACAATAAATGTGACAATTGGCAGATTGTTGCATCAGATGAAATTTACATTTTCAAATGTTATTCTGTGGCGATTGTTCGTATCTATCAGATGTTTAAAGTGTTGTTGTGTTGTTGATGTTTTAACACATACCACTTTGCCCTGCATGTCCTGCAGTTCCAAAAATGCTGCATGCATTTTGCTTTGATTCCTAAAAAAAAGAAATGTGTTGATTTTTATCTTTTTTTAACGCTGGTATTGGCGTGTCGTTGCTTGCCAAATACTACAGGTCACCTGTCAGGGTCAACACAGAGAGATATACAAAGAAAGACAAGCATTTACACTCGCATTCACACCTACAGGCAGTAACCGATTAACCTAGCATGGCAGCATTACCCAAAGGAAACCTGTTGGATGAGAGGAGGAATGTCTTCAAGAACTACAAGCAAGTCCACTACAGGCAAGTCAACTGGAGAGCACTTCTGGTATAACCATTACATGCAATGACTGAGACTCTTATCTGATCATACTCTGTTCCATTTTCAGATGAGTGGCATGTGTCTTGATGGCCTACTGTTTTTTAAAGACCTGATTGTTCTCTTGTCTTCTTGGTGTGGTTTTTGGACTTTACAGATACACACACTACACCTTTAGGCACTTCATTCAGGTGATCCTCATCTAAATGTGACTTTGGAAACCAGTTGGCTGCGCCAGTGATGATTTGGGTTTTCAGTTTGACAAATTCTTTTTGTCATAAAAGCCAAATTAAACTCACTATTATTCAGTGTTGAAAAATAATAAAAGGTGAAGCCTTCAGACAGAGGTGAATACTTTATTCAGTATGTATAACTTCAAATTATGCAAATCTGCTACTACAGCTCCCATGAATATTCATTGCTCTACACTGCCACTCTTTTATTATCCAACCAGACGGGCTCCTTTATCGTGGTGAAGGTGGGTGCAGTTGTCATTGTCACTTACTTCTCAGAGAACACAGGGGTAGAGAGACATGAGGGCAGCATGATGGCCTTGAGTAATTCAGACAGCTTTGGCACCAGCTGTATAAAAAACATCTCCTGTAGATATAACAGGTCAAATGCTTCATACTGTACTTATAAAAACAGTACAGTTCAATGTCATGCAAAGGTTTTAGGTCCTGTGTTAGAAAACATAAATTTCACCAGCAACTCATGTTTAACAGTAAACGTACATTTAGATCATCTCTAATGCTGTCCAAATGATTGTTTCTCGTTGCTATTCATCTCTTGTCCATGTACAAATAAGAATGGTAACAGGTTGGACCCAAGACTCAGGCCAAGCGGGAAGACAGGTCTCAGTGGTGAGTAAACAACTTTCAGCAGTAACATTAACAGCACCATTGTTGACTCTGTAATAAGGGGTCAGTTAACTGACTCAATAACTTCCAGAAACTGCTCAGGATGCCTCTTAGGAATAAACTCAGGAGGACTGTTAACAGCTAAGTCTTTGACCAAGGGATGATGATTGCTGTTTTTCTTTGTGTTTACACCATGGCCATAGCTCAACATAGGTTTAGGGGCTCTTTAGAGGAAATACTTCAGTAAGCAAAATCTCATTAGAAATTTGTCTCTATTATCTTGAGGTAATACATGTAGTTTGGCAATTCCTCACGCTATCTGGATCATCTTCTCAATGTAAAACCATGTTTATAAGCAAACATTATAGGAAACAATAAACCAATGTTAATTATGGGTTTTGATTTGTAAAATAGAGAACATTAGGATTACATTAGGAAAATACAAAGGGTATTTTTTTTTTATGTGAGAGAGAGGTTGGTTGTAGATGAATGGGTGAGAGAAAACATCAAACTAACGGATCAATAATTCTGCAAAATGCTCCACCCCCCCACTACAGCCTCATCCCCGACTGACCCCAGTGTCATGTCTGAGAGTGTCCCAGTCTGCAATGGTTTACTGTCCAGACAGCACAGAGCCTGTTACATAATGCATGACCACCAACAACACAGTGGGCCGAGCTTTGCTGAATCAGCGGCATAAAAACACTGCTGCTGCCGCTGCACTGACCGAACGACGGCCCATTGCGGCCGATGAAGACAGGCAGCCTGAACTGCCCCCACCCCTGAGAGGAGCACTTGATCACCCAAGTAACCTTTTGCATGAGTGCACTCAATCTCCCACTCAGCAGAGAGACACTGCAGACATGGGAAAGACAGGGGGCATTAGGTGGGATTATCGCCCCCGCTGCCCTTTGTTCTTCTGAAGTCCGTCTCTCGCCAACTCACTCCCCCCCTTCTCCAGCATCCCCTCCCCTCTCTTCCTTTTCTCAGCTCCGCACCCACCTGTTCAGCTCTGGCATCATTACAAAGAGGCCATCCGCCGGCAAGCTTAAACCAGAAAACCTCCCCTCTGTAGCCAACTTTCACAGCCACATGCAAACACACACTGAGGCAAATTAAACCAACGCACTGAAATTTACTCTCTGACTGCACAAAGTAATGGGGGAGTTTTTTTTTTTTAATGAAAGACATGATCAGGGGAATACAGGTTGAAGCCATTATTCATTGATTTATCTTATTAAGTTGAAAAGTGGAGTCATTAGGTGAGGTGTTCATTAAGAAGCAGCGAAGACATTTTCAAAAAAGTATTAAACTATACAGGTCTGTGGACATCTTGTCAGGATTTGCAATCAAGTTTGTAACTTTACTACAAGTATGTTATCGTGTTCCTTTGACAATCATGACACGCGTAAAACAGTGTCCATACTGTCAGCAGGAGACACAAACCAAGCTGTTGTGATGTGACAATGCAATGGCAAACAAATAGTTAGATATAGCAAGATTTTAAGCTTAGAATTAGGAAAGGATTGTGCTTTGGGTTCTAATAAGTACTTTGCTAAAGTTAAAGGACAGTTGTCAACTTGTTAATAATAAACATGAGGTTATGATAAACAATTACATTAAGGTTTTAAAGAAATGGTGTTGACCAGCAGTGACAATGGTGAGTTAATATTTTAATAATCTGTTGATAGAGATTTATTTGTAAAATGTGTTGATCTAAATTTATTCATTAAAGATTCAGTTAAAGAATAATCTTTAGGATACTAATGCAATCTTTTTTTTTCCTTTACAGTAATTTTGTGGGATAGAGGAGTATGTAATATCTGTTGCTTCAGTTTGCCTACATATTATTTTGTGAGTTTCTGAGTTAATATTAGAGACTAAAGCTAAAGCCATCAAATAAAAATCAAAGACAGGAACAGGAAAGAATTTATTTTCACTCGCACTTTTGATTCAGACCTTGTGTGAGAATTTATGATAAAGAAAAGCTTTTAACCATTGCAATTCTCACAATTTACTGTATCTATGGAATTAGTTTTACATATTGTATCACTAAGATATGTGTAATTGGGTGAGGCTAGAAAAAGATTAAAATCCCTCTTGTTAAGTCTTCATGTGTCTCAAATCTTATGTATTTGCCTGATGTTCATCTTGATTGATTCTTTTTATTTATGCCTGCACTACATCAATAACATGGTCACCCTGCCTTTACATGTTATAATGTTCCTCTAGTTTGTTTGTGACTGTTCTTCACAGCATTTATTTTCACACTTGAAGAGAGATGCCTCCTCTTTTGTCCTTTCATAGGATTTTTTTCTTCCTTCTTTTTCTTTTTTCTTTTTTTGGAAATGTATGATTAGTCAAACTGAGGGTTTCTGGCCTGGGCCTGTTATATACTGTAAAGACTAAATTCTGTATTTACAGTGTTGTCCACAAAAACGCAATACTAAAACATAATATTGAATAATTGACTGCCTTTGTTTTCAGCCTGAATATAAGGAAAGGGTTGCGGCAGGAAGGGCTCACTTGCCAAGACAACATGCGGAACGTGTTCTGCTGTGGGGACCCCTATAGGGACAAGACGAAAGTTGTTTATGTTTTTTTAATCAATTAGATTTAATTTAATTTTTCCAATTTGTCACTGGAAATGAATGAGTTGATTAATTGTGGCACTGGGTAACATTAGATCTTGCACCATTTTTTTGTTCAGTCTTCCACCATCTTATATTCTCGTATAGTCAAAGAATAAAATTACTGGCTCACATTAACCGGAACAGTTTTTCTTCCTTTGATTTATAAGGTAGAATCAACAGCTGCAACAGCCAGAGCTGCAACGTTCAGTCCCACTGGCCAGCACACACTTCATTACCATAATTAACTTCCATCAGCCGGGGTCTTCTCACTTTCATATCTGCAAGTATCTCTGGAGAGTCTGAGGAAAGCTTGCTGCTGCTCATCTTATTCATTCTCATTACCATAAAGCAGTCTGGTGTCAAGACGAGATGTGTTAAGTAACTGTGATCCTTCTTGAAAAATTACACATCCCTGCAATTTTGTCTCTCAAGGGAAGACACCACCAAGTTTCAGAAAGGTGCACTAATCAATATTTTTGACTTTGTATATACAGCAAATCTGTGAGTAGTTGTTCACAGCCATCTTAAACCAGTGCACATACCTCAGACTAGAGGTTTTCACACATTAGCATTACTAAATTCCACACAGGCTTTAATGAGAGCAAAGTCCGGTGGTGCAGTTCACCTCAGCCGATCTATCAGCAGTGAAACACACATCCTCTCCAAGTTTTCACTGGATGGCCTTGCTTCCTGAATTACTTTGTTTGTAATGGCCCCAGAGTCTGTCAATTGAAGAATATAGACAAATAATAATAAAAAAATGCCTAATATGTGTTGTTGATGATGCTCAGGCCCCCATTTCTTTTATATAAAAAACCCTCACTCCTTTTCAATTTAATTCTGCACTTATGTCTCATAAAAATAGTGATGTCGACCTTTGGTCCTCTTCTCTATTATGACTTCCTGCTGACAGCTTAATTACATCTGCTTAGTTGTGTGGACGACTTACACATAGTAACACAGATCTGGTATTTAAGTTACTTGTATTTAAAGTATTGTAATTAAATTAAACCATGAAAAACTTACATTTAAAAAAAAAGGACTCCAGATTTGAATAACACAGAATAACAGTTAAATAATTTGTCTAATTTTACTTTTATTCTATGAATTGTAAAGAACAACAAGCAAAAGAAAACAGAATTAGTACTTGGCATACTATGTTGTCATTTAACTTTTTTATTTTTATGTTCATCCACCATCCTCTACACACCAACAACTTGTGTTATCATTGTCAGCATTTTCATTTGATAATAAATAACTATACAAAGAGACAAAGAGATGCAAAATCACTACACAGAGACCCAAAAGTTGCCACCTTCACCTTCTGGCTCTGTCAGTCTGGGTGCCCTGCTGCTATATATGTAGAAGGATGGGGGACTTTTTCAAGTCTGTGCCCGATGGTCCATTGTTTTATAATCCACCCATGATGTAACAGTGAGCAAGGTGCTCCTGAAAAAGACATTGGAACAACAGGTGGGATGTGAAATTCATGATTATGTTTAGTTATGGTCCCTGTTCATTTAGCATTTATATAACCATCGTAGTTCATCTCAAAGAAGTCTAAAGACGATATTCTAGAATATGAACTAAATTTTCCGCTATATGTTTGAATAGAAAACTGTTCAAAATCATCCTGTACATTAATCCGTTGCTTTGCAGACAGAGGTTCTTCTGTTCCTGAATGGAAGATTGGCGCCATCTACTGATACTCACCTGTAAGTACAGATACTGATCGAGGCCAAAGTTCATCCATCAGTCTGGTCCAGAGGGAAAGAGTTTCTAGTTAACATGTTAAACTACTTCACACGGAGTCAGATTCTATCTGATCTTATCAAACATACAGAATAACAATATATTTATTTTATATTCAACAGAACGTAATACAATTAAAATGAATTTAAACACTGAAAAACACTGGGGGCCTTAGAAAGTCTTTTCATGGTCCAATTTGAAGCGGTGGAAAAGCGACTCCTGAAAATAACATTTAAAAAGTTGGCTGTGCGCCTCACTAATTGCTGTAGTACATTAAAGCAGTTTACTGAAGCAGCTTGAATTTTGAAAACGCATTCCCCCCAAGGCTGGTTTGTTTAACATTTTAAAGGCAAGATGTCTTTATTGAATATTTAACAAAGTTAGTTTCGTTACAGAATATGCATGTGCTGTTCCTGACGGCCAAAGAAAACCTCGATTTTCGGTACATTTCCTCTGGGACGCTTGTTTTTCAACAGTGAAGCGTGGAATACAATTTATTCACAACTGACTGAGGCCTGCAGGCGGAGTAAAAGAATGTCCCAATCAAAGTCACCATCGAATTTCCTGGAAGAAGTGTGAATAAGCTGCATGAAATTAATACAAATGAACATTTCCTGTTTGACACATTTGCCTTCAAAATAAAACGCAGCCGCACTAAAAGCCGCAATTCAATTAAACTTTATTTAAATTAGCACCAACAAACAACCAACAAAATCTTTTGAAGGCCCTCTACATAATAAAGCCACGACCACGAGGATATGTAATGAAACAACAAGTCTTTCTCAAAACCCTTGCGCAAGCTCTTTTTCCCATTTTAAATAGGGTGGCCACAACTTTAAAACCACCTCTTAGCATAATGTACTTCAGTATGACTCCCCCAGCCTCAATAATAAAGTAGGATTGTTATCTTCCTGACAGTCTCAACTGAAAAAAAAAAACCCTGAGAAATATAACCTTGCAAAACTAGAATTCATGGCAGAGCTGTTTTATTGGATTCCATTAAGATTGTACGGATCTAAAGTGGTCAGTGAGGGAATAAATGCAGGAGAGATGGGAGAGGAAAGAATGGAAATGTTGAACATTGTTATTTAAAATATGAACTTTAATTAGTTTTTATAATACAATCTTCTAAGAAATCCTTCAACAGTATTTTGAGCCTTTTAACACACAAGTGACATAAACCAGCGTCTTCCCTCTCACACTTTGTTTATTGTGTTTTATTCTTGGACTTCTAAATACACATATGAAAACCCCAAATTCAAAGACAGATTAGCAATAAACACAAAATCGACATTTTCATCCCGGGTCCCAGAAGAGATCTACTTATCGTCAAATACCTTTGTCCTTTAGCTGGATACTTATGGCTTTTACTCTGAAGAAAAACGAGCGGAAGTGGGCCGGTGCTTCTAACCCGTTCAGCGGCACCAACTTTCCCCTCGCCCCTTCACAACAAGATGGACTGGAGTGAGCACGGCGATGTAAGTGGCTTTGTGTTCATCAGCTGCTTCCACAGTCCTGTTTTTGTGGGGACACGGTTTTATCTTGCTGGGAGCTGCCTGAGACTCATCGCCCTAAGACTAATATCTTAACTGGAAGTAGATTGCGAAATGTTTCTAGCTAACTCGCTGTGTGGGTTTTGCTCCTCGGTTAAGCAGCAGCTGTGTTACGAACCTGTCCTGGCTAACACACACCGAGACACATCAGCTGTCAGTCAGCCCAGGAGTTTAGCTCACGTAGGCTCTGTTAACCTGCCGCTAGTTACTTGGCGGTAGCAAGTGCAGGTAGCTGAACTCGCAGTCAGATGTAGCTCACTGAATTTGCAGAAAGCTATCGACTTCCACGATACGGAAGGTCGTCTCAATGCTGACATGGTGATGAAGTGACATCCGACGCGTTTAAATCTTTAAATTGCGTTACGTTACTCGCCTTTGTTGTCTTGGACTATTGACGCTAGTCACGTTTTTCAAGTCTTCTCTTAAAACAGTGGTCAGGGGCGTATGCGAGCGCTGAAAGACGTAACTGAAAGACTGAAACACGTTCTACTTGTTGTGTTCTTCCTGGTCATAGTGGCTGCCAAGGCATCCCCTCCTAATACACTGAGTGAAATGGTATAAATTTAGCTTTATTTAAAAATAATACGAGGTTTAAGCATCATTAATCAGCTAATCGGGTCAGCTGTATTATGATGATTGTTATTATTTTTATTATTAGCCTGTTAGTTATTCAGCTTGCAAAGATATGAAACAGAGCTAAGCAGCTAGTCTGCAAATTTTTGAGGTTGGGACCAGAAGCTTATTTGGCATTTTGCTTTATAAATGATAAATAATTAATTGGTTCTCAAAATAACTGTAGATTATTAGCTTTCTTCCCCGCAAACAACTTGCTAGCTTTCATCATCCGGTAAAGGCTACAGATGTTTCTACGCACGGTGACTTAACTCAGTAATGCTGCTGTTCTCAGCCAGTTTAAAGTTTGTGGACAACTTTGGACCAAATCTGTGTTTTGCTGTGTTTTTGTGCATGTGTTGCAGGATCACAGCCACATGCGTGACAGCTGTCACCACGGGCATGGTGGTCATTCTCACAGTCATGGACCAAGAGCGGCCGCGTTTGGCGGGATGGCGAATCCCTACATGCCAGCATTTCATGGACAGTTTGGCAAAAGTGCAGATCAGACAATGGAACTCACTCAGCAGCCAAAGAAAAGGTCGCACATGGACGACAGCAGCAGCTGGGACATAGTTAAGGCATCACAGTAAGTGGTGGAACAGTAGAACAATTTCATGTCATTTTACAATTGTCATAGGAGCAAGCATTAGATATGTATCACTCTGTGTCTGTGTTTCCTGGCAGGAGCTAACACCAATGTGTATTTCTGCACATATATTTTAGAGGTGAAGTTTTATACTGTGCAATCATGTAATTGTTTGTGTCAGTATATTAAACAATTTCCACAGACAATGTTTTACTAAGTTTATTTACTATGTTTTTTTTTTACAAATAAGGCTTCAGCAGGATTTTTGCAGTGACAAATTAGTTATTTCAGTTTATTTTGGCGCTGGATATAGGTATCAAATGTATTAAGGTGGCCTGGTGGATCAGTGGTAGAACATTGGGTTGGGAAGGCAGCAGGTTTGAATCCCACCCCACCAGGTGTGGCCCAGCCACCTTCTTTACTCATAATAATATCTGGCCCTTAGATGTATTTGATCAATGTATTTGCACAAGAGTTGCACAACAAAACTCAAAGAATGTTTCACACAAAGGCATTCAGAGCTCTATTAAAGAAAAGGCTGCAGAAATCTGTCATTATGCTTTAGTACACAACACTGTTAACCAAAGTCCTGGCTGTCTTTGACAAGTTGAGGTGCAGCAGAGCAAAGGTCCCTCTTCTTGCAAGATTAATGGAAGAAAAGAAAACTATCTGCAGTGCTCACTTCTGTTTTATTGTTTTCTGTGTGAATTTTTGGGATAAACTTAAAGCTTTGTTTTTGTTAGTGTATAAATTGCTTTTTGTTTATGTGTTTCTCAGATTCGGCATCCTTGAACGCTGTAAGGAGCTAGTGGAAGCAGGATATGATGTCAGGCAGCCAGACAAAGAGAATGTCACTCTGCTGCACTGGGCAGCCATCAACAATCGCTCAGAGCTGGTCAAGTAAGACCATCAAATACACTTTCTCTCTCAGTATAACTGACATGCCACAGAGGTGTGAGCACAACAATTATATTGAAATTAAAACATTGAAAATCATTAAATTACATTGGCTGTTTCACATCAAAATCCATCTAAGTAAGTTTGTAAGTAAGTAATCCCTCCAAAATAAGTTTGACATATTTACATCAGTCACAAGTTAAAGTGAATTGAAATGGATTGATGCTAAGGGACTTGTCAGACAAAAAATCAGTGCTTGGAGCAAAAGTAAATAGCTTTACACTCTGGAAAACAAATTGGGATTGAACTGAAATACACCAACACCAAATATTCAGAACTGTGAAAAAAAATTTTTTTTTAATGCTTTTTATTCCTGACAGGTATTATATTTCTAAAGGGGCAATAGTTGACCAGCTTGGTGGAGACTTGAACTCTACTCCTCTTCACTGGGCCATAAGGTGATTGGTACTCTAGTTTTCATTATATTAAGGATAAAAGCTAATAATCTATAAATATTTATGCACCAGTTAAGATTGAGACTTTGCCTTCAATAATTGATGGGGTCTGAAAAGCATATTTATAATTCTTACAAAAGCAGTTATAATTTTGTGCTGTTGTACGTGTTTGCTGCCGTTGTTTGGGTCTTGATTTCCTAGCATGCATTTTGGAAGCTTGTCTTCAAACCATAGTGTTTAAACTCAGACTTAACATGATTTCATTTGTCCGTCTTGTTGAATTGTCAGCTGCAGTTACGATACTTATGTTCTCACATGGTTTATGAATAGGCAAGGCCACCTGCCAATGGTGATCCAGCTGATGAGATATGGAGCAGATCCTTCCATCGCTGATGGAGAAGGTTACCGAGCTCTCCACCTTGCTATTCTCTTCCAGCATATGGCCATAGCAGCTTATCTAATGGCTAAGGGACAGGTCAGTTTCCCAAGAAGTTTTTTCAGTTTATGCAAACTTTTATTTTGCTGGCTTGTCCTTATTTGCCTTTTTGCTGCACCTTTAGGAAGTCGATGGGCCTGATTGTAACGGACAGACTCCACTAATGTTAGCAGCTCAAAAGATAATTGGGTAAGTACCACACCTACTGATATACGTTTCCAGTTTGTTCAAGGAAACATTTAAATAGCTAAGCACTATTAAATATCATTTATTGAATGGATTTTAATGGAGGATATCTATCTGTGATCATATATGATTTCTCTAAATCTGAAAGATTCCACTGTATCTGCCTATATGTTTAAAATAATAATAAAAACTAGTGGATAATCAGAAAATAGCCTTTTTTTAAAAAAAAATACATCTTTTCACCACCAAATTTGACTTTGGAAAGTAGTATCTAAAGTATGTTGTTCTTTTTTCCTAGCCCTGAACCCACAAATTTCTTGATCAAGAATAATGCTTCTGTGAGTGCTGTGGACAAAGTGAACAGGAACACTCCGCTGCACTGTGCCGTGTTGGCAGGAAATGTTGATGCTGCCCACATCCTTCTGGAGGCCGGGGCCAGTGTGGACGCAGAAAACATCAATGTGAGCTTCTCAAAACACTTCCTGCAAAATCCATACGTTTTGTAGTAGCTTTCAGACTTTGGGGAATATATGCCACTAGTCAGAAACCTATTTCTCCCAGACTGACTGACTGAGAAAGATAATCTGTATGCTAAATAAGATGTAAAACACATTCCTGGACTCTGTGAAGACTTCATTTGCTAGGAAAATTTAGTCTATGCCCATTTTAAATATGTCATATTAATACATATTACAAATAGTTTTGTTCCAGCTGGTTCATAATGCACCTGTTAGAGGAAAGTAGATGCTACAAGCTAAACGTTATTAAACAAAATCAAAAATGTCAACATATTCGCAAATTCATATGAAAATAGACGGGCTCAAATGAATCAATAATGGTGCTTGTCTGTATTGTGTTTTTAAGGGGCACACTCCTATCGACTTGGCCCAACAAGTTAACAGCCCGCTGCTTATCCACATGCTCAACCACATTAAACAGGAGAGGCTGCGCTTCAACTCTCGCTGTCTACGAATGGTCAACAGATACAGGGTACACAGATACTAAAAAGGCCACATTCAGACATTTCAAACTGATTTGTGATTAAGAAACAACTGTAATCTCTAGAAAAATCTCTAATTGTGGAATGTTTGTAATCGTCCAGGTCATTCTGCAGTTTTTGCTCTGCACAGCCATATTTGGAAGCGTGGGTGCAATAGTTGATATGAACTCTGAGTCGTGGCTGCTCAAAGGGATCCTGCTGGCCTGTGTGATAGGTGTCATTAATCTGGCTTCAAGGTGAGGCTCTTGATTCTTGTGAATTGAACATTTTACTTTGTGCAGATCCAATCTGCAAAACTGCTTGTTTGCTATTTAAACAAAAATGTTTGTATGCAAACAGGAGTTTCCCAGGTCCAGCCTTTCAGTCTCTTCTACCAGCTTCAGCTCTCATGGCTTCAGTCTTCTGGATGCTTGTCACCTGGTGTCTCTGGTTTCTGCCAGATATCCTTTCTTTAAAAGAAGCAAACCAGAAAACAATGATTGTGTGTTTGTACAAATCAGGGTTTGTTACATCGTAGTGGGTTTTTTTTCCCCACTGGTCAGACAGATATTCTTTAAGATGCTATTATCTGAAAATAGATGTTTGATATTTTAGCCTTTTGATCAGGTTGATGAACAGTTTCTTATCGTTAAACCTCACAAGGACATAGCGCCACAGTTCAAGTTCTTTTCACTCTGAATGCGACTGCTCTGCTCTATTACTACATCCGCACCTGCAAGACAGACCCAGGCTTCATCAAGGCAACAGAAGAGGAGAAGAAAATGGTGGGAGGGCTATTACCATTTAGAAACCAAATAATGTTATTTTGCATGTATGTGTAACAGACACAAGAGCTTAAGGTCTTGAAAGTCAAATTTTTTGTGATGTCAGAATGTCTTGGTGTTGGCTGAAGCTGGCTGTCTGGACCCCAGAATATTCTGTACTTCTTGCATGGTGAGAGCTGGGAACAAAGAAACTTCCATTTGTACAACACTTTGCCACTGAGAATAAAAATCTCATAGTTTTGCATCATTTTGTTCACAGATAAAAAAACCAATGAGAACAAACCACTGCTTCAGCTGTGATGCCTGTGTGGCGAAGCAGGACCACCACTCCGTTTGGACCAATAGCTGCATCGGTATGAAAAACAACACATTTAGCTCTGTGTATGATTTTAATAATTCTAATGGTAAATTCTTAATAATCTTTTATTTTTGTTATCTAGTCTAGTGTTAAGATAAACAAAATACAACTAAAAGTTTTGGGAGTCAACGATTCATTTAAACAGATGAAGGGATCCATTTTCAACTTGCGTATTCTCAAAGTTTTAAATTTTAATCACAAAATATCTCATTAATGTCAGGGTACATTGTGTTGGAAATGGTGGAAATTGAAACATGAGAACAGATTGATGAAAGCAGAAAATGAAATCTATTTAATCCTTTAGTGATTGTCACACATACAGATTAATTGATAATATATTACATCACACCTCCTGTAGTTGCTCGGCATATAATTTTACATTGTTTGAGACCATTTGTTGAACCCCAGGTGCAAGGAACCATCATTACTTCATACTTTTTCTGGTCTCGCTCATGCTGATGGGCAGCTGGATGTTCTACGGTTGTCTCACGTGTGAGTAAACCAACACTCAGTACAATAACAATTTCAGGAACAGTTTCACACAGTTTACACATCTGTTTGTATGTTCAGACTGGTCAAATCACTGTGGGCTGCATTATGAGGAGCATGGCCTGTGGGGAGTGGTCTCTGCCCTGGTCAGCTGCTCTCCCTGGGTTCTCACAGTCTTCCTGCTGGCCTTTTACCACACCTGCTGGTCCGGCTTGATCCTGCTGCTGCAGCTCTACCAGGTGATTAGTTTCTTCAAGTTTGGTAAAGAGTTTCTGGCTCCTAGTTATCCTTGTTTTTCTGTCTCTAAAACCAGACTCTCAACAAAGCAAATAAACCCTCTGAATATTTAGATTTCATCATGTCATGCAGTCAAATAGTCAATCTTCAAACTGCATTTATGGTCCACAATGGCTGGAATTCTAACAGCATCTTAGACTGAATTTTAAATACAGGCCCCACATCTGCTGTGTTTAAACAAATGGTAAATGTCTTCTGTGTAGTGATGACTGACCTGTTTATTTTCGTTTGGAACAGATTGCCTTTCTAGGACTGACCACAGCAGAGCGAACAAACCTGACGCTTCACCAAAGGAAATTCCGACAATCTGTTTCCCTGAGACAGAATCCATACAAGTGAGTGGGAAATTACCTTTCCTAATATTTACTGAATTTATTTTTCACATTTTCAAGTGCCCTTTATTTTATTAGGACATGAATACTATATGTCACTAATGTCAGAAGATTGAGCTATTTAGTTAATGGCTGTGTTAGAATCATCATGCAGAGCGAGCTTTGTTTCAGTCAGGGTGTTCATTACCATCACCAAAACACACATTTTCAAATTTCAGTACCCATTAAATTGTACATGTGACTAAAAAACAATCAGCTAGGAACTTTGTGATATGTTTAAACCCAGGGGCATGGATGTATCCAGTCATTAATGTATTTGCACTGTTGGCTGAAGTCCAGTTCTTTTTTGTCTTTTGGGCTTGTAGCTGTAAATAAATTGTTAATTAGTTATTCTATGCAATGAAAGGTTCAATGATTGGAATAATTTAACATTTTACAATTTGATCATTTTAGTGGAAATGTTCAAAGGGGTTGGACAAAAAATCCAAAGCTCTTGCAAACAAGGCTTGATGTTGATAAGTTTAGAAATTAATCAGAAGAACAAGAAAATAGAAGTTCTGTTCAGATTTCAAATCCAAACTCTAGCTAATCTAGCTAGTTAATAATAGAACATTAAGTGCAGATATCAGTCATCTGATTGAACATCTTGTCCTCTATCATCTCTCATCGTCTGCCTGCAGTTTGGGAGTGCTGCGGAACCTGGTGTCCTTCTTCCAACTGCGTTGTTGCGGCCTCTTCAAACCTGCCAGCATCGACTGGACACAGCAGTTTCCAGCTGGCCGTGACCAGCACATGTTCGAACACACAGACATGGTCTGATCTCCACACAGCCCTGTGTTCAGGATCAAGGGTCAGACTTTAACAGTAGTTTGGGACCAAAAGCAAAGGTTCTGTTTAATTATTGTGTTCTCCTTGTGGAGAGAGACCACAATACTGAAGTTAAGAAAACAGATAGGAACATGTAGATATTGTTAAATTGCTCTTTGTACAGACTGCTGCTGCCTTATACTTGACCAATGTAAGTGAATTAAAAAATACACATATTTTAAATTTGGTAAGATTGACTGAACCTTTAAAGGCCTAAATTGTAATGGAAGTTTTGAGCTGTTTTTTATGAACACATCATGCCTATTTTTATCTGTTGTGGGGAAAAAAGGATTTCCATATTTGTAAACATATGGTTTTATGACTTTTGTAAGAGCTGCATGTGTTTAATACCAGATGACCACTATAGTACTTCAATAAATTGATGTTGTGCCTGTCTTTTAACTGGATATGTGTGGAACTTAATATAGGAGCCATCATTAAAAAACCCACACAGCAAATGACATTAAGGGTACGCTCATAAATGATCGTCATTTACTTGGATTGTTGTCATTGTTGTGCCTCAGTTTTACAGCATTGTTACAAAATATCTTGTTAGCTACATAAGCTGCAGAGAAATATCACCATCTTGCCACTCTTATGAGCTTTTGAGCTTTCAGCTTATTGTTTCTGATTTTGTAGCCCATTCACTGCATGGTTCAGTCTCACTGCTCACCAGCCTTGTTCTAAGCAGCAGCAGACAGCTTTTTGTGTAGTAAAACACACTTTTTAACTAAAGATGATCAACATCTTGTGGTCAACCTTTAAATATTTGAAATGTAACCGCATACACATGGCAATTCTTTGGGTTTATTTCTGGCCCAATCGAAAAATTTCATTAATAAGCCTATTGTTTTGAAAGCAATATGTTGGACTATAAATGGTCAAAAAGTTAAAAAATGTGCATCAGTTTCCTCTGAGTGCATGTTTTTTGTGCAAGTTCAACAAACAATCCAAAATCCCAATCCAAAAGTGATACAAAACAGAAAATCTTACTATTTCAGAGGCAGAAAACAGCAGTCTTGATAGGCAACTAATCCTTTAGGAGATCTGTTTTTAACTAGTGTGGTAAAGCCTTATAATGTAAAAGCAGTCTCTGTGATTAAAGTGTCTGGAGGTTTTTATAGGTTTAGGTACAATATTATGATTTTGAACTACTTTAGCCAAGTGAATGATTATCTGATTGTTGTCAACTCTGCAAATTTAACAATGTCAGATAACAGTTCTAATTTTGGTTTGACAAAAGCATCTAATCCAGTAGTGCTCTGGACGGCTGCTCAAACACAAATGGCAAGAATTAACATGTTTCATTTTGTAATCACTTGTTGCCTTGATAGTCCTAATTATTATTGGGCAGACCTATTTGTAAATGCAAATAAGATTATATTAATTAACTTTATGAGATAAGGTACTGGTAATTGTTGTTTCACAGATGGAGGTCACATTCATGGAAATTAACTAAAAGTAGGGTTGTTCAAGCTGTAATTATCAAAAGTTTAATTAGTAATACTGATTTTTTTTTTTTTGTTTGAAGATACAAAACTGCATAAAAAAACAATTGTTCTCCCATCCTCTTGCCCTATATTTCTATATATTTCCATATAAATAATTTCTGTCTTGGGACCTCTTCTCATAAACAATGACACATACCAAAGTAAAAAATTGTTTTATTTTGGATTCAAAATAACAAATGTTCTGTTGCATAGAATCTTAATACAAAATATACTCATCACACATCATTCAGTGTATTAGCAACAAATGAGGCATGAGGCTTAGGTTTTTAGAGAACAGACACATTCACTCTCGGTCCTCCAACATCGCAGCGTTCCCCAGTCCAAATCCTTTTGGGCCAAAGTTTTTGGCATAGCAAACTGAAGAAAATAGGAAAAAACAATGTGGAGTTGGTGATAAACAGCATTGTGTATTTGATCAAATGTGTGTGTGTGTCACTTTAGTCCTGCATGCTATACAGCTATGTTTCCTTATTTGTGGCAGAATAGATTTTAAAAATAGGGGAATCCTCAAGTAGTGATGCCTGTATATGTTATGTGTATTAGTGTGTTTATGTGTGTGCATATACCTTTACAGTACAGCTCTCCATCCTTGTCAGTCACTGTGGTTGATTCCAGGCTTTTACCACACAGGGCACAGCGAAAACATGTTTTGTGCCAGGGCTACAGACATATCATATTTAGTATAATTAATAACAATATGTAAAGCTCTGAAAATTAGCTTTTAAACATGTTTAACAACCTAATACTTGCATTAGCACAGCCAAATGTGTGTAGTGGCTTCAGAGTTTAGGGTTTCTACCCTCTCACTTAACTACAGTTTGAGTAGTACAATATTAGAATGAACACTTGAATACTTGAATCAACTTGCTTGGGTTCAATAAACCTGTTAGTAGTGACCTTGTGAGCAACAGTAAAAACATATTTGAGAAGCTTTAGAGCTAAGTGGTTTAAATTAGGAATGCTGTCAAAAGGAAAAGCAAGATGGGCCAACTATAAATTAGTGAAGAAGTTATTAAGAATGTGTGGAACTTAAAAGTACAATAAACTTATGTACACTCCCCAAAGTTCCACCAAGATGGTTCTTACCTTCCCTGCTCCCATCACCTTTTCTGCAGCGTAGACGGCTTTAGAGCATCGCTGGCAGCGGTCAGAACTTCCAAACTTCTGGAAAGATTTGTTTGGATTGGAGTTTGTAGAGGAAGGTCTTGGTTTAGAACTAGAAAAACAAATGCCCTCAATGTTAATGTGGAGTAAAACAGCATTTTTTGGATTATAACGTCTGATGCTGTGATGAGCAGGGGTCCTTCATCATACTGGAGAAAGGTGACATTAACCACCCAAAATCACCAAAAAAAAAGTGCTCTGATGAAGGCATTCAGAATGAAACTTGACAGATAATGAGACCTCTTCTCTCTTAATAAAGCTTGATTTGATTACATTACATGATGAAATAAAAAGACCAGCCTTGACTTAACCGTGTCTCTAACTACAGTGTGAACACCTACTCATGAGGCTGCTGGTCAATGTCTGGTCCAGTAGGATCAGAGCTCAGGGCTCCAGCTCCTTGCCCATACCCGTAACCTTTAGGCCCATATTTCTTGCCATAGCAGGACTTGCAGTAAATTTCAGACTCATGCGCTGCAACTGTGGTGCTGTCAAGCCCTTTTCTGCAGGTCACTATGCAAAAGAGAACAAAACAAACACAAAGCCCCATTACTGTTGTGGTTTGGCTGGATGAAATGGTTTGCCTAGCCCTTGAAGTGGGCTAGGCAAACCAAAGGGGAGTAAATCAAAGTTATTTAAAGCTCCCACCTAGCTAGTTTTATCAGTCAACAGTGGCATTACACATAGTCAAAGTCTTGTGTTTCTATTTGTAGAATGAATGAAGAGTGTGAGGTCAATGTTTGAGAAAAGATGAACACTTAGCAAATGTGAGATCTTATCACAGAGGCCTTTTAGAGCTCCCAGTGGAACAATCCAGCAATCACACAGACTCACATCCAACCAGCTGGAGAGTGTTTGTGAAACAGGAGAACTGTATGAGCTGCCCAGTCTTGATTCTAATGCAGTTCTGAATCCTTGGATTATATCTGGCTATGGCCCATAAATTTGGCTGTATCATTATAGGACCAGAAATGACATTTAGGTCAGGACATCCAGCTAAAAAATATGTGGGGACACAGTCAAAGCCAGAGAGCTGCCGTTCAACTACTAATCTACGAGAGCATTAAAAAGAGCATTTTATGTGAAAAACGCGTGAAAAAAAATTGTAGTAGGATGATGACGAGAAGGAAGAAAGAACTCATAATGACGGAGAAAAAATCAGCAACAGATACGAAAGATGCAAAAATTACGGAATAGATAGAGGCAAAAGGAAGCAAGGAAGAAAGAAAGGAGGAGGGGAAACGAAAGGTTCCAGAAAAAGCAAAGAAAGGAAATGTTACATTTCAGCAAAGAAAAAGTAAAAAGAAGAAAAAAGACCAGAGGAAACATAAAGTAGATAAGGACGATAAAAGTGAAGAGTGAAAGGGAAAAATGAACAGGACAAAGAAAAGACTAACACAAATGATCTTGTGCTTTTAAATATGTCTTCTATCATTTCAGTGCGACACACAAGGAAACAGCAGTCTAACGTTAAACAAGCTCTGGACCGCGTGATTCTGCTGATCCACCATCATACTCTGACAGTTCAACCAGTACGGAGAAGAAAGAACCAGTTTGCTCACTGCACATGAAACAGGTCTTATGGAAACTTCTCCCGTTGCACTGGATTTCCTCTGCATGGTAAACCGTCTTCTCACAGGCTGCACACTTGGCACCCCCTCCCCAGTTTGGCATCTTGGAGAAAGAAAAATAAATACACATTTAAAATAAAAGAAATAAAACTTTTAAAATGCTCCTAACATTACATATATATGTACATGTGTTTTCATCTTATAAATTACTAATTTCCAGGTACCTGTCTCAGCTCATACCTGCACTGGATAAAAACCAACAGAGGATGTTTACTGTAAGATGTGATTCTACACAGAATTATATAACAGCTCAAAAGGCCTCATACAGAAAAACTGTTTTACACATGTAAATCATGTGCGGTCTATATAATTTTTTTCATCCTTTTCCATTTTAGTGCTTCCCTGCATGGACTTCTGTCTGACATTCCAGTTTTCAGTCATATCAGACACTGGCTATCACCTCACAGGACTGGCATGTGACGTTCCAGGAATAGAGGCTTTACTGAGACATCAAACCCACAGACGCCAAACAGATTTTCCATCTAACAAAGCTACATACATTTCTAAATAATCTTGAAACAAATCAGAAATCACCTATTTTGCTCTGATGTTTAAGTTAATTTCAAAAAAGAAAAAGGAAAAGTATTTTCAAATAAGCAAAAGCTGATCATAAATATATAAAACATGTTACCTTTCTATTGTCACATACGAACAGCAAACATTACTACAATGGAAACAAGTCCTTACCTTGAATTCAAGCCTGCTGTTCTCCTGTCCTAGTGTGGAGGTGAACCGTCCTGAGTTGCTTAAATACTGTCCATATCACCATCACCAGAGTCCACCTGTGACGCATCAATGACACTATCCTCTAAAAATAGCTTGTGACAGAGCAGAGCTCCCCGACACTTCATCACAGGATGAAAGAGATCTGAACATCAGCCACTCAAAAATTTGTTCTGGACACATTAAACTCTAACCATCACAGAACGCTGACTGACAACTGCATGGATGGAGGCCATAACATGGTATGTTAAAGGAAATGGTAAATGGCCACTCTATAAATCGCTTTTTATCCAATGCGTTTTACAACGTTGATTCCCATTCACCCATTCACACACCGATGGCAGTGGCTGCCACGCAAGGTGCTCACCTGACCCACCGACAGCAACTTGGGGTTCAGGGTCTTGCCCAAGGACACTTCGACATGTAGCCTGGACCGGGGATCGAACCACCAACCCTGTAGTCCATATATATACTCTGTTTTTATTTTGTATGTGATGATCAAGCTGTATAAGAACAGGGAGATGGAGAGCTGGGAGAGCAGAGAAGTCGCCTATCAGTGTTAGCTTAGGTTGCACAGTATAGTGTTACACACTGGACACTTTTTGATATAAACATCCAGTTGTGATTTCAGATTTCATTCTACAACTAAATAAGCCAAGTTATCCTACTTTAATGAGTGTGTTGGACACAAAAACATTGAACTTTCAGTGGCACCAAGTGGTAAGTAAAGTCAGAAAGATTCATCCTCTGGAGACATTGACAAACAATTAGCAAATTAGTTGTTTGACATTGTGTGTATAATGATCAGATTGCTCAAATCATTCATCAAAAGGTTAAATATTCTATTTTTTGGTTTTGATTATGTTAATTTTTTTTAGATATTATATAATTGTACATTGTGCACTTCAGATTTTGTTTTGGCCACACACACACACACACACACACACACACACACACACACACTTTTGCAGCATTTGAAGAGCAGTTGCTAGTAGTAAATTATCTGATACTTATAGATATATCTCACTGAAAAAACAAAAAACAAAAAGCATATGGTGTTCGTAGAAAGAACATTAAAATTTATTTAGCATTTTACATTTAGCAGGACATTATAAACAATAGTCATTTTCATATAAATTAAACTTTTCTCATTAGTCATTAGGGGAAACAAAAATATTCATGTTCTTAACAACTCCATTATAAAAGGGGTAACAGTTAACATGTACACATGTGCAAAAGTTATCTTGACTCTCATTGGGATTTAGCCACATCTGATATTGCATTGTTCTTTATGGCACTGATGTGAATTTTACTACCCTTGGTAATTTGAATAAAATGTTCACATCCCTCACATTAGCAGAATTAACTAAAAAGCTACTGCACAAAAAATATTATAAATTCACCATTTAGGTTTTATCCTGGATACCCAGCATCACAGTGAGCATGGCAATAGTGTTCGTATGTATCTGTGAAACTGTCCCTTTGTCCACTGGGCCACAGCTAAAGTCTGCATTGCATATTGCCTAAATTTAGAGCTGGTTGTGATAGGAGGATGCTGCGAAATGTTTAGAGGTAATGAATATTGTCAAATGCTAAACAAAAGAATAAGAAAAGAAAATAAGGAAACACCCTCTCATCAAACAAACACAAATACCCTTACATACATAATCTACAGACATCAGAGGATCACCTTCAGGACTCCTCAGTGGCAACATCCAATTTTCTCTGAGGGATGTAAACTGTTTTGGCAGGTTGGTTTCCACCTGTGGTCACCACCGCAGTCAGGGGAGACAGAGGGACAGGTGTGTGGAAGAAGCTGTGTTGGAGCCCAGTCCCTTTGGGTGTGGTCATCAAAGGCTGGACAATAGATCATGTTTAATTAATTGTTAAACAACTTAAACCCCTAAATAGACACACACGCAAGAAATAAACTCAAAAGCAACTCCTCAATTTCTATTAATGTGAAAATGTATTTATGTTAAGATAATTTTTTACCATAAAAAATACAAATCTACAGTTAATTGCATCTGCATTTAGAAGAGACAATCAATAAAAATAGTCAAAAATCAATGAACCAGAGCAGCAGATTTTACGGTCTGTTTTTACAGGTCTAGTCTTACCTGTTGTACACTGATCAGGGTCAACGGTTGTCCAGATAAAGACTGCTGGACAGGCACAGGGGACACAGGTTTGATGAAAACCATGCCTCTCTGCTGAATAGCCAGCGGGCCTGGCAGCGGGCTGGATAAGGAGTTTGAGCGCTCTGGAGTCTGAGGGGCTGTAAAGGGATTTCCTGGGCTAGAGCCTGAAATCAGACCTAAGTTCTGCAGGGTGAAGTTGAGGATGGCAGGACTGGGGCTGTGGAGGTGGTGAGCCTGCGGAGTGGTGTGTGGGGAAGCCGAAAACCCTGGTCTGTGAAGACGAAGGCTGGTGGGTGTAATTTCCTGGGCTGGGGCAGGTCTGGAGCCTGTTGATGACAAAATAAAACATTTTAGTTCTTCTCTTGATGAAGTTGTTCACATGTGCATACCCTAATACTCCACATAGAGTTTTTGCTATCAAAATTTGAATGTTACTCGCACAATGGATGATTCAACATTTGATTACATTTAACGACTTATTTACCTGCAGTTGGTGTTGTGTATATGTTGTAAGTAGGAGTTGAGGCTTTGTTGCTTTCTACCCCTGAACCTTGAATTTCCTTATAGCTGGTGAGGGACTGCTGGGAGATTGGGATCAAGTATCCAGCTGGTACTAAAGTCTGAATGGGCAGAAAAATAAACGCCATGCTCACAAGCGTTCCTATCCGTGAAAAAACCCCAACAAGCAGCTTGTTTATGATTTTACCTCAGTGTGAAATTGTCCAGGTGTTAGGGGTACGGCTCTGACTGGTGTTAATCCTGCCTCGCTGTCAGAGTTCACCGCCTTGTCCTCTTTGTCCAGGAAGGTCTCCAAGCTCTGTTCTAGTGTCTGATTGGCAACAGCACCACCAGGTGTGTTGACAAACTCTGGATCCAGGTGGAGGGCGCGAGGCGACGGCCGGCTAGAGAGGTGACAACCAGGACGGGCCTTCAGACGAGCCTGCAGGATCTCACACAGCTTTGGAGACGTGTGCTACGGAAGGCCAATACAAAGAAGGGACAGAGGGCGGTAAATATCTTCTTATCAGAAAACAAATTTCTTAGATTTATGCTAGACACTATGAATTCATCAACTCATAGTGTGATCTAAAATATTGTAACGCATTGTTATAATGTGTGAAGTTAGAAAATAAAACCTTATATCGGCAAAAAGCTATTTACAAAGTGTGTTTTCACAATTTGGCTTAATTGCACACTGTATAAGAAAGAAAACATTTTTTAATCTAACTTTTGCTTTGTTCGTTTACTAATCATTATTCTGCCTCTTTTATCAATACTATATATTTTCTTACCTTTAAGTTGGGGTCGGTCCTCTTAGCTTTCAGGGGGCTACTCTCAGAGGCTGAATCTGTACACTGCCTTTTGAGCGCAAAGGGGCTGATGTCTAATGCCCTTAAGGTCAGCTGGCTCTTAGGGCCAGGCTTGTCTGTCGGGCTCTGCCCAGTCTTATCCTCAAAGGTCATAGAGCGCACAGCAAGACTGGTTGGCTGGGGGCGGGCCAGAGGATTTGGTTTGATGGATGAAGATTGTAAATACACAGCGTAAGGGCCATTCCCCTGTTGATGAGGTAACAGGATGGGGAAGAGAGGCGAACACTGTGTGGGGATGTAAGCAACAGTGCCTGTGGGCTGGGCTGCTAGTGGGGTGTGGGGGGTGAGGTGGATAGAAGTATTGACTACAGGCTCCTGAGTTGGGGTGAGCAACAGTGCCTGAGGCATTTCTATTGAAAAAGAGGAGGTTGGCTCAGGCCTCCCAGCAGTTGCGTTGGCTGCCACAGCAGCAGGAGCAGTAGCAGCAGCAGCAGGCTTTGGATCTTCAGCTCCAGTCCTGGAACATAAGCAGGACGCTCATTAAACACAAGAAACTGAAAACCTTTTATACGGGAGGTAAAGTGAAGCTGTTGTTACAGCTTCCATTAAAAGACAGCTGTCAATGAGCAGCCTAATTACATTTGAAATTTATTCGATTGTGACTAATACATTACAGATAATTCAGTGGCTGGTCAGGAACAGCAGAATTTTCTATGAAGCAGACTAAAACCAACATTTTTATGGGCACTTTGCGTTGCACCAGATTTTAGTCACCAATTTCACTAACAGACACATTTAGCAGAATCTAAGTAAAGAACCAGAAACACTTTTGGTTGAAACTAAGAAAACTTACACAGATTCTTGGTCAAGTTTGAGTTTACAAATAGCAGCAAGTTGGGCCATTTTGTTTGTCATATCTGATGAATCAACTGAAGACAAAACAGAAGAAAAAAAAACAGAAAAAGTCATCACACAATTCATTACACACAGCGAAAGCAACTTTGTCTGAAACATTTCTTTACTCACTTTTGACAGGACTACTAGGGGCCGAGTTAATCTTGCGACGGTCTTCCTGAATGCTCTTTGCCAGCTTTATTAGGGAGGGGTGTCGAGTGAAACTGCGTTTAACCCCAGTCGAAGAAAAGAGGTTTTTGGCAATATTGTCTATAGATGCACGTGATCCCAGTACACTTTGCCTTTCTTCACATGTGGAGCTCTTTAAGTCTGAAATTAGAGTTTAACTTTTAATGTATGAATGTAGGAGAATTTTTTACAAATCAGCAGGATCGGCTAAACTTGCTCAAGTCCCACTGCTAGATTTAACATAAGACAAGAATGATGTGTAAATGTGATGCTAAACACAACGTTTTTTGAAACTGTGGACAAAATATAAACAATAACCATAACAAAAACGTGACAATGCGGTGATACCTTTGACTTCTGGGAATTCTTCAGGGCCGACCCATTCAAACGCCGGTTTCCTCCCTCTCTCTTCGGTTACATGGACTTTCTCAATGAGCTTCAGGCTCCGCAGCACATTCGCTATATCGTAAAGCCTGCGGACTTTGGCTGCAAACACATGAGCAAACAAAAGAAAAACACAGAACATCATTATCACCAGACTTTTTTTTTTTTTTTAAATCAGAAGTATAACTACTTTGTAATCTTACAGAAGAGTGTACTCACTCTTAAACTTGTTCTTGTCTTGATCCACACCCTGGTCCTCTCCAATCAGGATCTTGGCAGCCACATCCAGACTGACCACACGAGGGGTAGACACCAGAAAGAGCATCACAAACTTCTGGCTCATGACCCGCAAAGATTTGTCCTTACGGCTGTTAACAGAGGCTGGACAGAACAAACATAAAGTCAAGAAACGAAAATGGTGATGATATGAATTACTCAAATAGCTGATTCTTGAACGTTTCACTTAAATATTCTATGTCGCATAGTTTTGAAAACAGAATGTAGTTATTTAGAGGGACGTCAGTTTCACAGATTTGGAGGACTATAAAATGTTATGCTGTACATAATTTCATGAACTATATCATGTGGATCTAATGTCAATTAGAGGATTAGTTTACGATTAATATTTATAAAACAAGTTAAAAGGTCAAGTTAATTTGGTGTCAACGCCCATAACTTTGACTTTCATTGTTGCATGTTCCATGATTTCATTAATACATAAATAGTTGAAGGAAAATTGGCTTAAAATATTATACAATCCTACCTTGCTTCTCACCTGCTTTAAATTCTATTCCTGGAAGTTCAACAAAGAAAAGCTCCTTCTGCCCCTGCTCCCTGCTCTCTAATTCAGCCACCTCCTCATTCTCTTTCTCTTCTCCATCAAAGTCAAACTCCTTGTCTAGGAGACGTTGCCGAATCTGCTGCATCTGCTGACTGTAACGGTGCTCCTCGCCAACCTGCTTCAAAATGGCCAGAGTCTGAGCCAGTTTGGTCTGGCCATGCCACGTGTAGCGATTCTTTGCGGAGCGACTCACCATGTGCAGGCTCTCGAGCACATTCATGATGTCATAGATGCGTCTGCGCTCCACATCTGTGAAGACGAAAAGGAAAACACATTAAAATAAGACAGTGAAGTAAGTTGATTAGCAGAACCCAGCAAACTGTTTATATGAAAGAAAAATGTCCTCTACAACTACAGTAAGTTTACATTTTCCTACATTTGTTTGTGAGAACAAATTACACACAATTATGATCACTGTGGAAAATATCAGCATCAGTGGCATCAGTGACCTTTAATATTTTTTCTGTCACAAATGGAAGAACTCAAGAACTCCAGTATCACGTACGCCACCTTTCTGGTTTACATTTGTCATATTTGACCTATGTTCTGAAAACATTATTTATTATTTTAAATTATTATGTCTTAGGGAAAAACCCTAATGGGTGAATTTTTGCATGAATTCTACTGCTTTTTATTATTGAGAAAAACAAGAACCTTAGTCTCTGCTAGAGAGAATTACAGTATATAATATAGAATCATGAAATAACAGGTTTGAACGTAACGAATACTGCTGCTCTAAAATCAAACTGTGATCTTAAGGGATGAATAGCGGATCACAGTTTGTAGTTAAAGAGTGATGAAGGAGTTGATACAGTATACATACTGAGCTCAGTGGCCACATCATCCAAGCAGATGTCATGGTTGAGGTTAGGGTTTGGATAATCTGGGTAGCGAGCAAGGAACTTGTGACAGAGCAAACCCAGGCTCTTCTCTTTTCTGCTAACCATTTTCTCTGACTCTTCTCCGTTTTCACTCTCCTACGAGAAGATAAAAAAAATTACTTTAAAAGACCCCGGCATGTCAGAAAGTGTCAATTATGTATTAGTACTACAGTTTTTTTTCTTACCTGGGTAGATTCAAGCCCTTCCTGTCCATCATTGTCCATGCAGAGCTCTTTTTCTCTGTTTCTGATGTCAGGACTAGCTGCACTGATCAGCATTTTAAGGTTGGAGGTTGGTGTCCAGGGATCAACACAAGGACCTTCCCTTCGTTTTTTAGGTGTGGTAAGGGGACCCATAGTTAGATGCTTCTCCACTGATACTGCACTCCGGCCAGTTGAGTTCTTCTGTGATATTTACAGGTGCATATGTTGCTACAAAGTCATCATCCTAAATAGCCAGAGGGTAAAATTAGCAATGTCTATCTCCAGAGCTCAACAGGGGCCCGTTTCAATATTCAATTTAGCATTTATGGTAAATTTAATTTAAAAAATATATATTTTCAAAGACAGCCTTATCGCTTTTTGAACGCAACATACCTGTTTGGTACCATCTTTTTTTTTTACATCGTAATGCCAGCAATGAGTTAAATATCATACTGATGGTCGAATATGATCGCTGCCCCCAAATTAATCAAAATAAATCTCTTTAAATAAAGCTAAATGAATCACACACACAGAGATTAACATTGGCGGTTACTGACATGCGTTCCATCGAATCATCGGGCTCAACGGACGCGGCAGACCCGCCTTTTTGTGTGAGTGGGCCAATGGGTGCGCGGCTCGCGAAGAAGGAGCGGAAGTGGAGCTTGTCCCGCGCAGGTAAACTGTTTTTGAAATCCTTGGCGCGGAACGTACGGTTAGGTACGTCGGCTTGTTTTAAACTTTACTACGTTTGCAACAAAGTCTGAAGCATCTATACAAAAAGGACTTTACATTTATGAGGTGAATGGCTTTAAAAAGCGCATGATTTCTCACTAAGTTAATGTTTATTTTGACGTAGCCAGCGGCGAGCATCCGCCTTCGGGTATGGTTTAACTAACTTTAACATACGTAACAGCAAACAGCAAAACGGAAAACAAATCCAGAACATTTTCCTAAAATTGTTTTCCTTTAAAAACACAATACTGTTAGCGGCCCGAGAAAACCGCTTCATTTCATGGTTATTTACCCTACATAACCATGACGTGACGGGGTTTAAGATTAAAGAGTAGCTTTAGTAAACCCAACCATGTTGATACCCCCTCCCCCCTTTTTTTTACACAGATACACTCAGATTCGTGCAGACTTACCTAGATCTGCGAGATAATCCTTGTTCAGATGAATTGTATCATGTTCACGATAATGTGGTGGATTCCAGATTCCTAAAGACTGAGTCCGAGTCAATTTTAACACAAGCGTTTACGCTTGCACGTACAAAATGGCTGCAGAATCATCAAACTCCGGAACAAATATTGAAACAATGTGCGTGGCTCTCAGTTATCTTGTTTCCCTCCCTGGTGGAGGAGTAGCCTCTGTCTTGGTCAACTTTACTACAGTAGTGAAAAGTTTACCCAGTTGTGTAGATGGCCAGCAGCCTTTGGCCCGCCCAGTGAAGCATACGCGTTCATGCGCACTTCCTCCCTTGCTGTTGAGCAATGGCAGCATTAATGTTTGATAGTTGGCCTACTGCTATAGTCTGGATTGGCACTGACATTGCTGGAGAGAGCACTCACGTCCTTCACTTATAATTTACAGTTTTTGAAACAATATAGTCAGGGGGACATATTATAACCAAAACACGGGTTGCTTGCTGAGATCCAGAGTCCATGAAACCAAGCAGATGTTTTCCAGTTCTCTTTTTCTGAATTTGTTTCTCCAGCGCCTCAACAGCGGAAGCACAGACAAAGAATTTTATAGGCTACGAGAATGGTTTTAACAGGGGATCTCTCACTCATTTTAATGATTTATGTTACTGGAGAGACGTGTATATAATAATTTCAATACATCAATCCAACCATTATTTGCCACCTCTTATCCTATTTGGTTCGGGTGGAGCCTATAGCCCAGCTGTAATCAGGCGAAAGGTGGGGTGAGCCTGGACAGGTCACCAGTCTACCACAGGACCACAGAGAGACATACACAGACAGACAAGCTCAAAGTCACACCTACGGGCAATTTAGATTAACCAATTAATCTAACATGCCTGTTTTTGGACTGTGGGAGGACATCGGGGTACCCCGAGGAAACCCATGCGAGCTCCTGTTACGGCGGCGCATTGCATTCAACAGACCAATAAATAAATAAATTAGATACCCTATGTCGTAATTACGAGATACGGATCTCGTAAATACAAGTTATGTTTCTCGTAATTACGAGATCCGTAACTGGTATTTATGAGTTGTGTTTTTCGGAATTACGAGATACGGGATTTGGGGATCTCATAAACATGAGAACGTTACAGAACCTGCCTCAAATTAAGCAGATTTTTAGGATGTCATCAGTATCACAATATTCTGTGACAGTTTTCAATACTTCCAAAACTCTATAATAAAACAGAACTGTCGATAGATAATTCGGTGAATTTAGCTTTTCAAAATGTCAACAAATAGGCTGTAAACTGAGCCTCTCTTTAGACTGTTAAACGAGATTCAATTTGCAGCCAACAGTGTGACTCTTCGTATCCATGGTAACACGATACTTCCAGTTTCATGTAGACGTTGGCCGTACGAGTCTTTGACTTTAGATGTGACATTCTTTAAAATTCTACGTCGAAAATGAAACACGGAAATTGATACTTAAGATCAAATTCAGTAAGTTTTTGAATAGCATAAATAAAATAGAGAATTAAATTAGGTTATCCTAAACTATGTCGCCATTGTCCTGTCAAATAAAGACAAATGTATAACCATGCTAACTATTCTACACATCTTGATCTCTGGATCTTTAGAAATTATTATACATTGAATGTTAAAAGTGTTCACTCGAAAAGTTGCACTCTTGGCTTTAACTTGGCTTTTTAACCTTTCGTTTTCGTTTTGTACGATTGGGCGTACAACTAACTCACTGATTTCCTCGTATCATTGAAGGAAACTTGAAAACGTGATTATTATCAGGAAAGTTCTGAAGTGTAGCCTTCAAATTCCTGCCTCAGAAGAAACATGCAGAGGTATACTATATGGTGCAAATGAAACCTCGCTTTAAAGCGTATTTGTAGACGTTTTGAAAAGCTAAATCCGTCACATACAAGAAACGTGATAATGGATAAGGTCTCTAATTTTTATTTTCTTTGGTGAATGCAATGCGCCGCCGTAATGTTGAAATCTGACACTACAATTGTTTAAATTTGCATTTTTTCTGAATAATTTACATTGAGTATCCCATAGTAACAAAGTGAAAACAGAAACTTAAAAATGTCTTAATTAATGATTAATGATCAAAGGAAAAACAAAACGGAAATATCACGTATTCAGACCTTTTCAAATAGCACATACAATTTAGTGGTCAACTCAACTAAAATTCTAAAATCCTGATTTAACTTTGTTGATACTGAGTGTAGATTAACAAGAAAAAATGAATTTGAATGATTGTAGTGTCAGGTTGCAACATAAAAATTTTTTAAAAAGTAAAGTGGGTCTGAAAACGCACTGTATAGTGAGGTAGAGGTAGATTAGGTGTGATTAATTACATTCCTCTGCTGCATTAGGATGATTATTTTAAAATGCTGCAAAAATATTGTATTAATAATTTGTTGACTGTTTAAGCAGCTCATTTCTATCAGTGTAATCTCAGTTTTGTTCTTCATGTTATTTTATTATGATTATATTGTTTTAACAGCACTCAAACATTTCTTCAAACATGTTAGAAATCAAAAAGTTTTATAGCCTACCTTATTGACTACAATAGAAGGTAATGAGAAGGGGTATGTTAAGTCTCTTGTTGAAGACTCAATGTTGCACTCACTAATTTACAAGTGCAAAGAGCTGAATGTAACAAATAACAAGAGAAAGCTAGACTGACCTACTGACTCACTGGCTTCTTTCTCAATCAGCATGCAGAGGATATGAAACAATGTTGGAAACAATGTCCGAAAGTTACAGAAATTATTGGACACAACCTCCCATATTTGTAAGGTCAATAAGTTGTACTCTGATGGTGGATAAGTTTTGGCTTCACGTTTTTTGTGTTTGCTGGGTTGATTTTACACAACTTTATTATGGAACACATACCATAAATAGACAGGTCAGATTAGGTGTGGAAGTCGTGATTTGCATATTTTAATTTGGCATGTGTTTTACGTCGGATGCCCTTCCTGACACAACCCTCTGGATTTATCCAGACTTGGGACTGGCACAAAAAGACACTGGCCTGTGTCCCCTTGTGGTTGCATTGCCTTTTTTCAAATTTTGACCTTTTCATAAAATAAAAATATACTTTCAAGTGAGTTAGTGAGAGTCTCATAAATGTTAAATACGTAAACTGATATAAATCGGGAGAAAAAAATAGAATAAAAAAATACACTGGCTGTAATCACTAATAGTTCAGAATCTTTTCGTTGAAATGGCTCCATTTCAGCGCTGGGTGGCGGTGAAGCTCGCTTTACTAGTAGTCACCATGGAAACCAACTGGCGCTTTCAAGGATGTAGGGAGAGAACAGCGGAGCTCAAAGCACCTAGTGACGTAATGTTACGGGTGTGAGAGAGCAAGTGGGATCCTGAAGCCCTCTTCAAGTACTCCAGGTAATTTAGACCACTGTCTTCATTTGGCATAGCACAGCCAGCTATGAATTTTGATTTTAAAAAGTGGATCGAAGGAACTGAACATACCTGCTAGTGAAACATATTAAAACTGTAATATAATTTAGTATTAATTACTTAGCAATACATTTGTTACATTAAGTATTAACACACAAACAGATATCAAGATCACGAGGTGCTAAAACAGCCAGGCAATAGAAGTAGAAAAAGTAAGAAAACAAAACAAAAACCTTTAAATTATTAGATTTAAAAACTATAAAAAGAGCGTGGCTTTTAAAAAGTCAAAATGGGAGATGAGAGTTGTATTATGCATTAAAACGATTAACAGTTTTTACTGCAAAGAAAACCTGAGGTTACAACTTCAATATCGTTGACCAAACACTTGCGCAGGATTTGTCCGAAGGCACGTGAACACAGCAGCTGGCTGCTCCGCTCGCAGCCACGGGAAGGGACATGCTACGCACGAGGCAGGGATCAACTCCACCGGGAAGGAAAGAAACAGGCAAGTGCAGGGTGAGCATCACTTCTTATCACAGATACCGCGTCTAGTCCTCTTATTTCCCCGCGCGGTTTATTTACTGTTCTTTAATGTAGTCAATTACGGTCAGTTTCCAGAAAGCTCCGAGCAGCAGTCTGTCAGGCAGCCTATGAGGTCTCAGATTCTCCTGCAGGGATGCTGCAGTAGCTCCAACCTTCGGCAAGCAATTTGTTCCAGATTGTGACTCCTGGATTAATGTTTGTCTTTTGTCAAGCGTGGGCTAAGTAGCCATGTTTGACACAACTCACAAAAATTGCATAGTTCTAAAGCAAGTTACGACTTAAAAAAAAGTTAGTTACATATGTTTCGAAACGTGTTTTTCATTGTGTGAAGCGGCGAAAAGCCTGCACCTGCAGCAGTTAGCTGTCGGGTTGTTAAGCAGCAGAATTATTCCTTAAAAGCAAAAGATAAAAATATGAGGTCACCGCATTTAAAGAATACGTTTGCAAATATTTCGCGTTTTTCTTCTCAAAAACTCCCATGAGTTCCACTAAAAACTAACAATAAATTTCATCCATAAACAACTATGTACAAATCAGACCGATTCCTGCGTACCACGAGTGAAGTTAACAAGGCCTCTTATTCCTTTATTTGAATGGATCTGACTATAGTAGTTTAAGAGTAAATCCCACATCCATCCTGCTACTGCAAGTACTATACATTTGGGAAAGATTCATGTGCTCTCTAGGGACCTACCCCCACTGGATATGTTGACAATAAAAAAAAAAACAGAATTTAAATTTTTTTTTTAACTAGTTTACAAGTCAAGTACTTAGTAGAATAATAAACATGTCTCAAGTTCTGTTTGAAACCACAGCCTTTGCCTAAATGCTTCAGTTTAACTCTGATTTCTTTCTCAACACAAGCACAACACAGGATACTGCACTTGACCTTTGAACTGTGATTTACACCAGCTTTTACACATATGCTTTTGTTGGACTTTTTTATTTTTTGTGCCTTTTTTATGTTTCTGATTGCTTCCTGGGAAACTGAAGTCTACCCATTTGGCTGCATAAAAATTGAAACCTGCTTAAATTTTCCCCTGTGGCAGACAGAATGAATCACTGGCAGTGGAGAAGATCATAATGATGACATCATCAAGTCTCATCAAATCTCCATGTCAGCGGTGAGAGGGCCATCTTGGTTATCTTTGTATCCTGTTCCTGGCCCTGATGTTCACGTCAGGTCAGCCCCTTGGAACCAGAAACTGCAAAGAGAAACAATCAAGAAACAATATGACTGAAACACAGCGTGTTGCTGAGGTTGGATCCCTCTACAGATTGGCCGCAATCTTTTTTCAGCAAATTGATGACCAGACAGATTTTCATATTTTTGGATAGACCTTCATGAACCAATTGGAAATCAAGTGGGAAGGGGACTGACATACTTTAAGCGGGTATTTCACTTTATTCCCTCAACATCCTGTTTTTAAAGATCGGATAGTTATCTGTGGAAAGGCCCGAGAACTCAATCACTTATGGGAAGATGGAGGCAGGAGCAGACGCTAGTCCACAGCAGCACCCAAGGAGGAAGCCTGTGGTGCACGGCTTGGAGGACCAGAAAAAGGTAAGTTAATAAATAATCATCTTTATTCCCCAGCTTTACCTGTCTGCAACAAATTCAGTAAAGCATATAAACTGCATATAAACTGTGTTTTTGATAACTGTTCTTTAACAGGCTTTGAAATACATTCACCTGTTAATCATTCAACAACAAAAAGATGCACAGATGAACATTTTATTCCATTATTGCAAATATAAAATATATCTCACTCTGTCATAGTGGACTTTAAATAGTGGCCCAATAATTGTATCTTAGAGTGTGACTTAGTTTGACTTTCATCAAGAAGACCAAGTTAGATGTTTGATTCAAAGCCTTCAAGGTTTTCTTTGATGCTTTGTGGTTGTGTAGAATTACTTACACAGTCTGCACTAAGTTTGATGGAGTACTTGATAGCGCAGCTCTTTTTTCCTGTTTCAGCTTCACTCTGCATTTTCCACCCATATAATTTCATAGCAGTGCTGTCGTTATATGCACAGGCATCAACAACATGCCGTATTCTTGATGTGTGTTTAACTAAAAACTTTAATAACACAGTGATACTGAGTTGCTCTTTGCACATTCAGCATTTTTGATCCATTTTAAATCCTTTGAAAGCTTGCATGTGACATAATCTGGTTGACATACTAGGTCTCAATGAACAGATGAGTGCATTTAACTGTTTTTAAACCTGGTCATCCACTCGAATCTTTGCACTGCATTAGGGCTTCCTGCTTGCTGGGTTATGTTAATGTTTCCCTTGCTGCTCTTTCTCTTTGATCTCTTTTCCCACAAAGAACTTGTGCTTTCTTTAGTGGTAACCTTAAATGAAATTTAATGTTTCACTGATCTTGCTTTTTCACACTGTGTCTAAAGCTTGTAGGTACATGGATTTTTGACTCACAGAACCATAACTATAATTTTTTCTATTTATAATGTTTTACAATTTTATTATTTGCATCCATTATTAGCTTAGTTATGCTTTAGTTTTTGATTGTCTGTGGGTAAATCAAAAAAATAATTAATAAAAGCAATAGCTTTGGTGTTAGGTTTTGCTTATATTACAGTAATAACCCTGATTAAACCTCAGGGCTGTAGCTCTCCTAATTTCTTTGGTTTGATTTAAGATAAAGGTCCTTTTTTTGTTGGCAAAATCTTCAGTTCTTGGGTCTATGGTCAACTTTTACGATAGAATTAAAAACATAATGAGAGAAACCCTGGATTCTTTTCCTGCTGTAGTTTTGGATAAGCTGATGTTTGGGAGACAAAAGGTTTTCACTTGAAAGTGACAATGGGTAGTTGTGATAGAAGGGATGGAGGCACCAGGCAACAACTTAGTGTAGGCCAACTAGATGTCTCTGTTGATTTACAGCACTGTAATGTGGTGGCCTATTGAATGTCTCCTCCTCTCCTACAGTCAGTGCAGAGTTAGTTAATTTACCGCTTTTCCGATATTCTGCTATGAAATTATCATATGAATTATATTTTCTGCTATTTTTAGCTCTCTGTTTACAGTGTATTTACAGCTGAGATAATATAAAGAGAGGGGGATTCCTCGCTCATAGGTGGCTTCATTTGGGCTTTAGCATGCATCGTGCTGTTTAGCCACTGGCAAGTCTGGTTTTGTTCCAGCCGGTGGTAAGATTTGTTGAACTTTAGTCACTCTGCTAAAGGTGTGTCAGGCATGAGATGAAACAAGGTTTATACTTTTCCCGTCTTCTCTGGGAGCCTCTTGTAAATTATTGATTTGATCAGGTGTGTGAAATTAGTCTCTTGGGATTATGTAGAACATGAATATCAACTAATGGGAACACAGTCCCAGCTGCTGTATTCCAATTTTCCAGACTGCCAAGCCTGGAGATGGCTGTAGTGACACAATGAGCAGCACAGGAACTCTTTCTATAGAGGTAGGATATAACATGAAGCTTGTTCTTAACAAAATCCCACCCAAACTGTAGTTGTTGCTACGGAAACAAACCGTGGTGACATTCACGCCCTTTTCATGCTGGATGAGTTATCTGCAGTGATGTGTGTACATTTCATTAGAAGCCTCACATGCAGCTGAAATGTGGCAGCATCATCATTTGGAGACTAGATCAGACTAGACATTCTGAGCTCTCCAGGGAGGGTAACTGAGGCAATACTCACCTTTCCTCTTAATGGACATCAGCTGACTTAAATAAATTGAAAGCAATGATGTAGTAACATGAACATATGGACACTTATTGTTGGAGAATCACTTCAGGCTTCCATGCACCAAGATTCAATGTCCCCTGACAATTTTATAGGCTGTGTGAGTTCATGATCCTATATATGCTGCTCATCCCAGCAAAAGGGATTTGTAGATTTACTCTCCCTCAGTCCCCTGTTCTATATATTAATGTCATTGAACAGTAATCATGGCCCTACTAGGAAAAGCCGTCAATGTGAATTAAGGATGTATTGTATTGAGGTGAATACAGACTCAGTGTTTGATAGAGCAGAACTGCCTAATTTGCTGCCACTAGTAGCCTGCCTATTTGCAGTCAGTTGGTACTCATTGAACTAGTGGACTAGTTTTGATTAGATTTGATATTTAGTGTTTTGAAGTGTCCAGCTACAGACAAGTAATGATTGTGGGTGTATACTGACACTTTGGTGTGCCTTTCCAGTATTGTCCCAATCTGTAACACAACTTTGTTGAAAAGCATATTTTTGTGATTCTCTTTAGTTAATGATGATCGCATGCAGAATAAACTTTTTAGAACCGGTTAGAAACCACATCACTAAAAGTTTTTTTTTGAAAGATTGTACACCAACTAACACAAAATGAACACGACCGGGTTTTAATTTATTTTAATTTTGTGGTGGACAGGGATCAGCATGGGCACTCTCACTGGTCTGTGGGTACACTGTTACATACTGTATGCAGCAAGTTGTGATGCAGAGAGGACTATTAAGTCTCATAATAGCGTTAGCTTAAGTTGCATATTGTAGTTTTAATTGGTGCCTGAAAAGTTGCATTGATGGTAATATAAACATGAGAGGCAGATTAGCATGGGGTGGGGGGTGGGGGTACACTCATGCTTTGCTGACACAAAATAATAATAATACAGATTAATGTTATCTACAGAGTCTGTTTCTTGTAGAAGCGTCTCAGAGAGAAGAGGACCCCGTCCAACATTATGGTCAGGTTTATCAATTAGATAACCTAAAAACAATTATGTACTACATTGAAAAAGCGTCTGTCTCTTTTTAATTGATACAGAATTTTTTTCATCTGAATAAAGCCCCATATACTACATATTAATCATTTTGTATTCATTCATTGTGCATTCTTTGTATCACGAATTTGAAAGAGCCAGTGTGAAATTGGGTTGGAAGGATTTAAATGCCTCTGAACTGTAGTGTTTGAGAGGCGTGTTTAATTTATTGGAGTGCAGTCAAATAAAATGAGCTTTGAGCTGATCTTCGATTAACTACTGTATGTCCGAACAGCATATTGGATTGTTGGCAGATGCCTGCCTCCCATACAGCCCATAAAGCACTAATGAAACAGTGCTTCTTAAATTTATATCCTGACCTCACACCAAGTTGTCATGCATATAGTACAGATTTACAGCACTAATTTTGTTGACATAAATTTGTGTTTATCGTAGTCATGTTTTAAAGCTACCTAAATTTTTAGTGAGCCAACAACACTCACAATAACTTTTTGTTATCCATAGCCAAGTTTTAACCAAGTTATCAAGTGTCCATCTGGAGAGCATTAACAAAATAAATGTGCAAGATTTCAGTACAAAAACAGTAAAATAAGGAACACGTTTTACAGTAGAACTCAATTCCTTCAACTGGTGTGTGAGAAACAAATGACAAAGGGCATTCAGAAGGTGAGAGAGCAGGCTGTAATGGAATCTATTATTGATTGAACTCAATGAGGATGACAGAGAATTTAACAGTTTAATCAGAGTCATTGGAAATTATGTGTTTATTTTCACTAGCCATTTCTGACTGCTGTTTAAAAGGTGTTTGATATGGTTGGGTTTTGTAAGACAGAGAGGTGTTTAAAGTGGATGTGATTGCTCTGCTGCAGTGATTCTCCAACAGCCTGAAAATTAACTGAGAAACAGATGAGTGGGTAATTTTTTTACAAGGTGGACTTAATCATGAACTTCAGGATTAAGTTCAAACTCAGCAGGACAGAGCCGGTTAAGGTGCTTAAGATTGTTTTCCCATTCCTGCAAGGTAGGGACTACTTCAATTTTTTGAATGGTTCAACAATGTCCAATCATTATGGTAGAATTATCTTAATGATCTTAGGACAGTAAGCTTGCAAACAGATTTAAACGGACTTAAACAGGTTGCTGATATGTACGTACCCTTCCTTCCATTAATCAGTCCCTCTAAAATTTTGCTGACCATTTTGTGATTGTTGGGGCATAAAATGCCTGATAGTAAAGTAGTAATGCAATTGCTTGAGATAACCAGTTTTGAGGCATCTTTTTCACTGTATGCAGGTGAGTTTATCTCATGAATTCTGGCAGGTGTTGAACAAACCAAACAAACCAACAGTTGCTCGGCTGATAAAATGGAAAGATTGAAATGTTCACGTTTCTTTCTTACATAATCACATCACACTGAACTTATTAAGATGTAAATCCACCTCAGTGCTTGTAAAGATAATCAAAGAAATAGTTTACTGCTTTACAGTATTTCTTCCAACAGTGGACATTTAGCTGGACATATGGGCAAGGTCGCTCTGATTGTACTCTCTCTGAGCCCTCAACCTGTTCATTAGGGCTGCAACATCTGTGCTAACTACCACTGAGATTGCTGCAATCAGTGACATCTTACATTGTTGTCTTCAACAAGCTAAAACACAGTGGACATCACCTCTGTGTCTACTGTTCATGCACCTTTTTGAATAGTTGCAATGACCATTTGTTGCTGGCACAGATTTATATAATGACTCACCTTGTCAATCTCAGTTAGAATCGGACTCCACATTTAGGTATCCATGATCACTGCCCACAATCGTGTCTTTAGTGTTGCTGGGGCCTTTGCAAGATACGAAGAGTGACAGAGGAGGGTGACAATTTGTCACTGACAGGGTTGATTGATTGTGCGTGCAGCTCCCCTGCACTGCTGCTTTCAGAAACTAATTGAATGTATTATAAGAGTTATGGGATGGTGTGATGACAAATGAGCAGCCTTGCAAGATGATTTAGAACCTGTTGTAGATATTAACCCCTTTTTCAAAAGTTGCTGCTTTTCAGCCATTCCACGACGGGATTGTTCAGATAAGTGATTACTAGAATTTGTATGGCTTGTCATTATCTTATTTAGCTGAGGTAGTCTGTAGCTAAATCAGACATAAACCAAATTCTGTTAAAGATTTTAAGTTAACTGATAATCAGCATCAGTAGCAGGTTCTGGCTCTTTGTGATAGTGTAAATCCAAATGTCATATATGCTGTTTTGCCAATAGAGATGAGGGCTCTTGTAGGTACCAGCTAAGCTGTTTTTGAAAACCAGACAGCTGCAGAGGAGAGACAGGAGATTTATTTTAGTGAAGGACTGTGTTTGACCAGTCATGCAGCACTGACGAGCGCCGGGGCTTAGGGGTTTGGATTGGGGAAGGGTTGGGGGGTCGGAGGGTGGAGGTGGGACCAGGCTTGGAGCTTTGAGGCTGGGGGTTGGGAAGATCCTGCACTCAGGATCTGCTTGGTCCTCAAGAGCCATCTGGCTATCACCCACTCCCTGCACCCTGAGGGAGGGCGAAGGACAGGTGGCAAGGACTGGTGGGAAGGCCCGGACTTCATCCATGGGGCAACACAATTGGCAGCACCTACCTCTCACATACCAAATGCCACCTCAGTTTCCTGTCATGAAGGGCATCCCTAATTACATGTAATGAAATGTTTTTCCTTTAGTTTGTATTTGAGTTTAACTATGACTAATGAATGTCTTCATTTTTGGTGTTTCACCACATTTGTAGTACTAAGTTAATTTATTTAAAATTATTATTTGAAATTATTGTTATTACACAAATCATAGGAATTTGAATAGTTTGATACTGACAGACATGTTGCTGCTTCAGTCTATGTACAGTGCAAACATTTTCCTTAAAACAAAAACAGCCTCTGAAAAAGACTAAACTATGACAGCAGATGACAATTGAAATGAACATCTTTATATAAAAAAGCAGGTTTCCATGTCATTTTTAAAATTGTATTTAGTTATTTGTATTATTTAAGCCAGTATGTTTACTTTTTCTACCCCGAAGGAAAAGAAGAAAGTGAAAACTTGTTGGAAAACAGATACAACTGAATTTGAACTAACACAGTTTAGTTTTTGTGCTGTGTCTGTCAGCTCAAGTCCACTGTATATGGGGAGAGAAATTGTGTTGTATGTAACACACCCAGCAGGGTGTTTGATGGTCCGGCTGTTCTGACTCACACAACATTGTAATGCCTGTCTGTGGGTCATTGGGTAGGATCTGGTTCAGCCTGGTTCAGGCGAGGTGCTCTGCTGATGAACAGGTGCTTCATTACGCTCCTGTAGCGATGGGATTTCCTCTGAATTATGGCCATTGCATCCATATACACACATCCCATTTTTTTTGCCATTAATTATTTCAGTAGGTGGCGGTGAACTAAAAACAGCCTTTATAGATAAAGGATTCTCGTAATCTTAAGTTTCATTCTTTCAAGGAATAATGCAGTTATAATTAAACCTGAGCACCACTGTTTTTCATATCTGGGGAGATCTTATTTTACAGCTGTCTACCCTTATCACTCGTTAATGCTGTGCCACTTTCACTGTTTAATTTTTTTCCCCTCTCATATTGATGGGTTTTTGCCAGGGAATATATTTCATATTGTAGTCATGCATATTTTTCATTTAGAGCCCGTAAAAAATACATAAAATCCACGTGCAGCACCTGTTGGGATTGCTACAGGTTGATGTTGCATTTGTATGTGACAGGAATACACACAGGAAGGTAAGGGCACTGTATTATTTGTAACTATTGTGAGAATACATGGAACGTCAAAATGCCACCAAATTAGCATATACAATATTGGAAGTGAGTTCCTCCTTTCCTCACTGGATTAAAGTGAATCCATTCAGCCTTCATTCTACAAAGACTAAAACACTGTTTTCTTGGATTAGCATTCATGTGTGCGCACATCATGAATTTTCCAAGAAGGGATAATGATAAAAAAGATGCTGTTCATCAAGGCTCTTCATGTTTGTCCAGTTGAACCCCCATACATGCACCCACGCACTCACACATACTCCACAATTTCAGCCCTACCTCCACCAAGTCTACGGTGTATACCAACCAAGTTTGCAGAAAAAATTTCTACCACTTTCATTCTGAAAAAGAAGGTGGACAAGCTGAAATTTCTGTCATGTGTTGTCTTTTGAAATCTTGCTGGAGACCATTTGCTGCAGGGCTATGGAAATGGATTACAGAAACTCCAAAGAGGTTAATATTTACAAGGATTGTGTTATTTGGAATGAAGAAACACCCATTGGCCATAAAAATCACTCAGACGTTCTGTATGCTTCTGCAATTTGGACCATACAGCAAAGCACTAACACAGTGCTGGCTGACATTCTGTTGACTCCCCATACACATGAATGTGATTAAAATAAGGTAATACTTTGCAAATGATGTTAGACAGAAAAGACCAAGTCAGGCTAGCAAACTCCAGATTTTTGCATTACACACTGTACATGATGTATCAAGCAAGTTTCATCTACCCTTGAGTTTTATCCCAGCATCAGTTTGACTTCCAGCATTTCCAGCATTATTTTGCAGCATTAGGTTGACAAAATCAGGAAAATTTTGGACAGTAATGACCTATGTAACTACAGATACACCATTTATGCCTTTTCTGAACACAGTTCATTTGAGGGAAATATTCATAACATTTTAATGATTTTTACAGTTTTACTTAAAGGTAAGACATGTTTGCACATAAGGTTCCGCACCTCAGTAAAATATCTTAGCACTGACCTTTTCAATATTTCAGAGCTGAATAATGCCTAATTAGTAGGAATATTAAAGATATCTTCAATATCTTTCAATAGTACCACAGCTGGCCAGAATCTTTTTGGTTTCTGATTTTCTATGTTTCTGATCTCATTCGATTATAGAGTTCCCTGTGCTCTTTCGATGCTGCATTGGTACTGTTTTGAAGACGGTGCTGCAAAGACAAAGCTCTGCCTTAATTGAGCCATTCAATTCCTTCGAGAGCACTAAGCTTGGTGTTAGAACAGCTGTTTTTCATGTTTCTGTCTATAGCAAAGAAAATCAATGTAAATAAGGGGCAAGTGGATTACAATGGTGTAAACGGGTTATGTTTTGTATTGTGTGAACTACTTGTGCAGTTTAGCTTAATATCAAAGCCTTATTAATTAAGTGCTAAGGTTTTCAACTTTTTTTTAATAAATATTAAGTGCAATGGATTCGTAGAATTTATTTTAGGAGTTTTGTGAAATTTTTACATACTGTAAACAAAGTAAAACAAAGATACTTTGAATGTAGAGCGATCATCATTTCTCATTTGCATACTACAAAAAAACATCTGTGCTAATACATAGTTACCAAACACTGCCCAATACAGATTATGCTACTAGTATATTCATCAGAAAACTTCCAAGATAAAATTTGTCGGCTCCTCCGGTCAAGCTTTATGCAAGACACTGAACCCCACCTTAGTTGCTCCCAGTGAGTGTTGGCCAGCTGCATAACAGCTCCCCCATCAGTGTTTTAGTGTGTGTGTGATTGTGAGTGTGAATGGGTGAATAAGAAGCAGTGTAAAGCACCTTGAGTGCCAATAGACCATTTACCGTAATCACAAACAGGGATTTTGACTGAACTGATTTCCTGTATTGTCTTCCAACTACTTTGGAGGCATATTTGCACACTTTAATTGGAATGATAACCTAGAGCATCTTTTTAAATAAATATAACCCAAATAGCAGAAAGGGGATTGGTACTCTTCAAAGCTATAAACTTGCCTGAGAGTAAAATTATATTTCAAATTGAAGTCACATCAAATGACATCAAATGTATTGAGTCAAGTAAAAGCAATCATAGAATACTTTTTATAGTATTCATAAATGGTTAAAAAGATACACGATAAATATTGATTTCCAGAATATTCTTCCAACTGAGTCATGAGAAATTACCACAGGGCTGACATGAGAGTTTATAAACCCAGGGATTAGGACTGTGTGAGATTATCTCTGTTGCAGCGATATGGATAAAATATTATATTGTGATCTTTTCAAACAGAATCACAGAATGTAGGTTTTTCCCCTCTTCTCCATTTTGAAATGCCACCAGAGTAGAAATGGCCAGTGAAGCAAGTAATTTGTTCACTCACCATATGCCTTGAAAATTCCTTGGAATTCAGGGGTCAATCTGTATGGAATAATACATCTGTGTGCACATATTTTAGACATGCTGCCTTCCCTGACAGTCCAGTCTAGTGAGACAATAGGAAAGAAATATAGCAAAACACACACAGACACATATACCAGAGTCTTCACCAGGTTGTTATCTAAACCCAGGCCATCTACCTCCCCCTCTCTACTCCTCTTCCATAACAACCCCCATTCTAGTATCAGTTACACCCTTAATCAATACAGGCTCTCTGCTGTTATTGATCTAGGTACTGTGTGTACACAGCTGCTAAGCCCAGACTGTGGCATCCTGCCTAGAATCAAGGATCTTGAAAAGGACACTTGATCACCTGCACCTGGTTCTTCTCAGTCATCTCAAAGATATTCTGTACACAGGGAGAATATGGAGTATTGCCCTTGCTTCACACAAGGACAGTTTGTTGAGAAATCTATTAGTATTAGGTCAATGATTTTCTTTCATAACATAATAAAGTATACATAATTGTAGCTGCAGTGCTTTACAGAGACTGTAGAGTAACTTTGAGCACCTCTGGTTAGTTATCAAAACGTTGAGAATGGTTTGAATGGCAATGCCATTCTTGATTGATAGTGGATACACACAGTGGAGGACCAACCAATGAAAGATTGATTTGAATAATTATGATGTAATAGTGAGTTTTTTAGTAATGTAAGTCCTAATAATAATCCAATCATAACTACATGGCACGAGAGAAGAACAGGTCCTTATTCTCTGTCAAGAAAGCCTCTGTTTCCTTTGGCTATATGAACATATCATATTTCAAGACATTAGCTCAGAATGCATTTAATAGTGGAAATCAGATTGATGTTGATGTGAAGTCTAGATTTGTAATTATTTTTATTGTATTTCTATCTCAAGAAAAGCTACAGAGATGGAACTCATTGTTTGCTGTTAATTCTTTTCTCATTTAAAACTAAATGTAAATTCCTGCACATGTCAAAGATATAAACATTTTAAATAGGTTGTATGTGCTATAATATGATGAAGGGGCACCTTCACCTCTGGCTTTGCTGGAAATGCATATGCCTCTTTTTATATGCCAGTTAATAACAATGTATTGGCTAGAGGCAGAATGCATTAAGCCATTTGACATTAGCAGATGGGGCCTTAGCCAGTGTTGACTAGTTAGTCAGTTCGCCCCAGTTAGTCTAAGTCTTTTGGACACTGAGAGCATTATCATAAGTTAAATAGTTCTGTTATGGTTCTGTAAAGACACATGCTAATGTCTTTATGAATATATACTCGCTGACACACACTCCCAAATTGCAACAAGCTGTAGAGCTATGTACATAAATAAAACAGTGGTTATTACAACTTGGTGTAAGGATGTGGGTTTGAAAAGCACGCAGTAAAGCTGTACAAAATTAGTAAAGTTTGTCCACTGTATGTGACATATTCTGTGTTTTGTACCGAGTGTTCGTTTAACCATATTATGTTTTACGCAGTGTGTGTATATAAACGTGCAATCTTAAATTACAGCAAAGTAAAGTTTTCTAATGAGATTTGGTCTAAACAAAACAAGCAGAGTGATTGCTTCTTCTGTGATTGATTGTTGCCTTAAGGGTCCTGTAGAGCTTGGTGAAGGAGCGAAAATTGCTATTGTGATTTCAAGGTGACATTACCCATAATTTCCTAGTTGGACACATTACACTCAGAGTGCATTCAGAATAATCCAGTGAAATCAGGTATGATGTCTTTGGCTCTGATTGATTCATTAGTGGGTTCCCTTGTTAGGATTAAATTGTTGCAATAATATAAAATAACCGTAAATTCTCTGCATTTTAGATGTGTTCAATTTAATTTGGTCAGAGGAACTGAGGTGATACTGTATTGCAGGACCCTCAATGTTTTGACAGATCAGAAATTACATGATTAGTGAAAATGTATATTCTTTGTCTTGTTGCTGTTTTGCTGGCGACCAACAGTTGCTTCATAATAGGGCTGATGTATCACAGGGAAAATATACATCACTGACTCCCACCCACGCACCGTTAACTCAGAGACTGGGGTTCAATCCCTACATCAGCACTTTGCTTCTCTGTTGCCCCTTTTCATCTCTCACTACTATGGTTTCACTTGTAAATGAATCATGAGGAAATAGAGGAGTAATGGTTCTACTTTACTGAAAGGCAACCACATACAGTACACTTAAGTATAACTGGTGGTAACTCCCAGTAAACTAGTTGCAAGAATCTTATTACAACCACTGCTATCTTTTTTTCAAACTAATGCACCACAGTTATAGAATTTAGGATTTGATTAAATTCTTTTATATACCATAAAAGAACAACTTGCTTAATATCAGTGGTTGGGGACAAATGTTTCATGCTTGTCTACTATTGATGGATTTCTCAGAATTACACTTTGATTACATCCATTAGATGTCCCTAGGTCTTTCCTTTAGTGCTTTGTTTTCACTTCTTTCCTGATTTGTGTCCGGTTGAATTCTCTGATCAATACTTTGGCTCCATTCATACCTACCATTACATTCATACATGCACATCAATTTGGAATAATGTTGTAAAACATTATTAGAACCAGTGTTTTGACCTCTCATAAGGATTTAAAGTCATGAATGTGTTAAACTTCATGTACTTATATACCACATGCAAAGGTGGTAAGATTATACATGTACAACTACACATAGAAAGCCATTTAAAATATTTTGAATACTCAAGTAGAAAGCTGTACATGGTAAAAATTACTAAAAGTGCATGTACTAAAAGGGTACAGTGTCTTGCCCATGGACACTTCGACACGTAGCCAGGAGGGACCCGGACTAGAACCGCTGCCCATAGCGTCCTGGATAAATGCCTTACCGACTGAGCTACAGTCGCCCCAGAGGTTACCTATACTTGTGTGGAACAAAAGAAATCATTAAGTTTTAGAAAATAATTTTTGTGACTTTATGTAATGACAGGTGGTTAATGTATAATCACATATAATGTTTTATTAGTTTATAATAATTTTTATAAGAATCTATATTCGCAAAAAGCAACTAGTATCTAAAACTTTTAAATATTTTCAGTTTAAACTGAAATATGATGGGGGGAGGGGGAAAGCACTAACCTAATAGTTGCTATTTATATGCACCACAGGACATGCATGTGTGCTGTATACAGACACCTCTGTACTATCAGTGCTTTACAGTTCTTTAATGTTCTCACAACAACCTTACTATAATCTCATTAGAAGATAAGCAGAGCCTTTAAAATACTTTAGTGAAGTTAAATGCTTTAAGCCTTTAACCTTTCAATTTGGTTTCATATTCAGAGGTTACCAGGTGTGTGTGTGTGTGTGTGTGTTTGTCTGTGTGTGTGGGTGTGTGTGTGTGTGTGTGTGCGTGCGTGCGTGTGTGTGTGCATGCGCGCGTGTGTTTTCTTTTTTAAACAGTAATCACAGTCATTAGGGATCAATAAAGAGTGGATAAGGGCTCCACTCAATATCCATAAGAGTTCTGCTGATCAAATATTTATCCAGGAAGAGGGAGGAGAATAGAGTCCGTCTGCCTGCTCATCTGCATCTTGTCTGTTGGTAGTTTTCTTTTGCAAGTCTATCTGCAATTGTCTGGCCTGGTTGTCTTTGTAATAGGAGTCAGCCACACACTTGATACAGAGATGCTAAAAAACAGAGAATTCCAAATTCCTGAATCTTGAAAGAAGCCTGTCACAGAGGACAAGATGAGAAACTTTCTTTGGCAAAACTTGTTTTTGACCAGACATCGCCTTTTTATTGTTTTATTTGTGTTATTTACAACACTCGCTACTGTTTTATTGAGACCAAAAGCGAGTCATGTTCTGTGAACAATTTTAGCTTTGACCACCACACAACAAAAGGTGTTTTACCTCCTTTGTATTTGGTCAGCACGGAAATCTCAGAAAGAAATTGATTAACAGCCGGAGGAATTATATAAGATTATATTTCTTTGTATTTTTGGCATAAAGCTGCTTTATCTGCAAATACATTTATTTTCTTATTACATACTTCATCATCATAATCCCTCCTCTTTATTATTTGGAGTCGGTGCATATACTATGAAAAAAACTTCTCTTTGATGTTGGACAAAATATCTTCAAACATTAGTTTAATTTTTTAAAGAGCATCTTTATCTTCAGTTTGATGAAGTTTTATTACTTCCCTGTGTAAAACTTCTATACTTTGTTGTACAGTCATCCACTGTGCTATTTGTCAGTTGGAGACAAACGTGTTAGCAGCTCCTCCTCAAACAAGATCGACTCAATACGCACATGATAACGGCATGTAAAAACATGCAAATTTATTAGCTGTTGGGAGCTTTGTCTCCTCTCTCTCTCTCTCTCTCTCTCTCTCTCTCTCTCTGGAAAAAAAAGGATTACTCCAAAATCTGATTATGTGAATATTTGAAGAGGTGATTATAGGGCGGCTTTTATCCCTTATTGCAGTAATGTTTTTCTCCTGTTCTGCCCATCTCCAACAGGTTTAATGCTGTTTGAGTTGCTAGGTTCTGGGGGTTAATTCGCTTCTTGTGTTTTCTCTCTCATTGAGCCTCTCCTTCCAGCTGTTTCAGCTATTGGCAGGCGGCTCTTAACACTCTTACATTAACCCTCCATGGCTCGCTGAACTGTGGCGCTGGCAAAAGGAAGCAACAAGGGGAGGCTGTGCTGCAGGAGAGCAGGAGGTTGTCCCAGTTGGCTGAAACAGCAAGAAAGTGAGGTTTTTTACTAAGAAACGCTTGTAGCTAAATGATAACGCAACGATAGTGTGTGAATCAGAGGCAAACAAACAGGGTACTGTACCTTCATGCAGAGTGGAGCAGCACACACAAACAGGCATACTCTGACACATAAAAGCAGCACGTCTGGAGGTGTGATTTAATTTGAAGTGGTTGGGTAGTGGAACAGCAGCAGTGCAGAACATAAAGACTTGGATTGTGTACAAACTGTGTTTATTATTTACGGTACAGTATTACTTAGGTTCTACAAACTGCAAACTGTCAGTGATCTTTATATGGCACCAATTCAATTAATGCATAGATTGTAATAATCATTTATATTTATTTGAGTGATTTCATAAATAGTTGTCTATAACAGTGTCTTTGCATCTATACATTGTATTGATGATTTCTTTCCTGTAGCTTTACAGTATTTAAGGTGGCCTCTCTGTCTCTTCTTCTTTACACCCATTTCAAAAACCTGGTTACTTGAAATCTGCATATACATCCAGCAGAAAATTAACCGGATTTCGCCCCCCCCAGACTTATTTTGGAAGCCTGGCTCACAGATTTTAACTGTATAGTGACAGCAAACAGTGCTACTTTGTGTGTGTGTGAGTGTGTGTTTGTGTCATTGCAGAGTGCAGGGGGTAGGAAAACCAGGTTTCCCTAATCCCTTACACCAATTTAGGAAACCTGCCTTCCGTTTACATGACACAGGCTTTCTAAAGACGTGGGTACTTAATTGGTGTACACAGTTTGTACACTTACCCTTTACCAAGTCCATATAAATGTAATGCCTGAGAGATTCTATTTGTTTATGATAAACTTGCATTTTCAGTCATTTGTTATGGTTGAAAATTAGTCAAGGATGGTCTCAAAAATGCTTTGTTCATAGCTATAAACTATATAAAGTTTTAGAATTATTCTTAATTGTAGCAAAGGATGCAATGATATAAAAGGAAACTGTTAGAGATAGACATGAACAATTCAAGTGTGGTTCTATTGATGGTTTTTTAAATAAAGGTTGTGAATCATAATCGTATAATTTCCCTGATGAGGTCAAGCTTCTTTTCTATACCATGTGTGCCGTGTTGAATCACAACAGGAAAGCATGTTAGTTTCTATTGTAGCTGCAGTTAAATAGAGGGTTAATCTACTGTATCAGATCGAGAGAGATTTGCCGTATGTTTGCTGCGATTTATCAAGGTCAGCTGGGGCTCCGCAGCACCTGCCAAAAACTGAAGACTGGCTCATTCAGAATGCAAATGAGACTGTTTGGGTGTTTGGGTGTTTGCATATCTTCATTTAGACAACAGCAAGCACTTGACTAAACGTTAATATAGATTTGGAAGGCAAGTCTGCAGGCAGCTTAGCCTCAGCTGTTTCAGAGTGATGCAGTATTCACAGGAGAGGAGTGTGTGCTCCCTCTTTGTGTATGTTTGTTTGCATGCATATATGTATGTGCATGCATGTGTATATGAATGTGTGGTGTGACAGAGATAAAAAAGCTAATTTATCACAACATGCTCTGGAACCTTCCAGGGGTCAGCCCACTGTCCAAGTCTTCTCTAATGAAGATCATGGCTTAGCCAATGAGAGTTTTCTTCCATATAGGTGGCCCTGACTGCCAGCCAATCAAATGTGTAAGGCTCATCAGAGAGACAGGCAGAATTGATGAGAAAAGTAAGTCTTAGTGAAGGATCACCGGGAGCTGCCTGTGATAACACAATGCTGGAGCTGAAAAACACTCAGCTCTATGGAAATGCAGTAAAGCTTGAACCATATCTCACTGTTGGGTGATGGGTGATAACCGTCCAGTGTGAAAAACAGCCCCTTCCGAGCTATAAATGTAGAACAGTAGAAATTGGATGATGTGTAATGTGTGCGGTGTGTAATATTACCATTTGTTACCCACTAGTCTTAAACAGGAAAAACAATGAGCAACTGAGATGATATGTTAAACCATAGCCACGGAGGTTTACTGTAGGGCTTCTGCTGCTCCTGTGAGCAGAATACAGATTACACAGTTCACTCCGAGGCCATATTGGCTGTGTGTTGTTAAAACCGTTTTAACTGAGATGCTTATAAATAGCTAAGTCCTTCCGCAGTAGAGATGTGATATAGTTTGCAACCAATTGAAAGAAGTTTTCTTCAAACTGTTACTTAGTTCTCGGTTTCTTTGCTTCATTGGTATTTTATAGTACTTGGTTATGTACTGTGTTGTTGTTCCACTCACTGTGTACTCTGTACTCTGTGTCATCTATGGAGGTGGGAATTGAAAATCACAAACTGTTAAATTCTGTTGTGTGTGATTTGAACAGCTGAAGCTAAAGTTTTTGAAAGTTTGTGAAAATTTGATAAAGGAGTTGGAAGGTTTAAATCACATCTCTTTAAGATACTAAGTTTGTTGCTAATCAGATTCTCTACTCTCAGCTGGCTTTGAATTCTTTAAAAGCAAAACGTCTTTAGCATAATTGCTAATTTCACATCAGTGAATCTGATGTTATTGGAATATAGATGCTGTATATTCATGTGTTCATCAGATTACTGTTGATCAAGATGGAGTTTATTTTAATTAATTAGGTGTTTTGATGATTATATGTTCGGTCATATGATATCTAATAGTTTTAGTTTGATTACTTTAAGTACTGCTGGGTAGCTTGGGACATTCACCAGAGTGGACAGTCCATCTATCCCAGCTGTCATTGGATGGGAGGCAGGGTACATCCTGAACAGTGTCAGGGGCATCACAGACAACCATTCATACTCACATTTACACCTAGAGTCACCAGTTAACCTAACATGCATGTCTTTGGAAGAACATTCAAACTCCTTGAAGAAAAGCTGCAGCTGGCAGGTAGATGCAAACTTAGGACATTCTAGCTGTGAGGCAGCAACACTAACCGCTCCACCACTGGGCTGCTCAGAGTGGACAATAATCTATTTTTATACTATATTTCTTTTAATTTAATATGAAATGTAACTAGCTATCAAATACATGCAGTGGAATAAAAGTAGAATATTTGCCTCAGAAATGTAGTGAAGTCAAAGTAGAAATACCTTATAACCGTACTTAAGTAAATGTGCCTTGTTACTTTACAGCACTGGTTTTATGCTCTGTAATACTTTACCTATTAAGAAGAGAATGCAGGAGTCACTAGCTTGGCTAGAATCTTGCATTTTGGATGTGGATCAGAATATTTTAGTTGACTTAGTTGACTCAGAGCCAAATGTACCTCTTCTGTATTTACCAGGAGAGCATAAACAGCCTTTTACTAAGTCAATTTTTTAATGTCTAATATACTTTGAGAAAATAACAGCCCTCGAACTCTAGCGAATAGAGTCTAGCACTGCTGTCACCTGCTGATGATGTATTATGTGTCACGAAGAAGCATTCATCAGCAAGTAGGAACATTATGCCTCCATTCTGAGACACCTTTCTCCCCGCCTCTGTGAAAGAGTAAGGATCCATCCCCATCTCTCCTCCTCAAGATCCAATCCACTGATCAGCAGCTCTGCTTTCGCTTGTGCTCTTTTTTTCAGGATGCTTATTTCTGTGATCAGGACTTTGGGGCTTGTTGGTCCCCTTTTTCTGTGTGGTGACCCACTTAGACTTTACCTAGTTACAGAATCTAAGTTTGCTAAATTATTGTGTGCACTGCATTTACAAGCTAACCAGACCTGAAACTATACTATATATTTTAAACTTTAGTGTAATGGTTTTTAAGGAGCTCAGAATTTATTTTGCAGGTTGTGAGAGACATTAAATGCATTTTCCTCATTAAAGGACTTTTAAAAGCTCTTAAAAAGTGAACAGAAATATTTAGTGTTGTTAGCAGTGCCACCTTCTATTAACTGCAGGCATTGCGATTCAAAATGGTTAGGATTTAAAAAATGTTACATACCTATTTATAAGTACTGAAAAAATAGGAATAAGTAATTTTAGGCATTAACATCTACTGTAATTGTGAATTAGGTATTCGATTGTATGTAAGTTGGGCAGATCATTACCAGGATTTCCATCCACCAATCCTTATTAAGAATTAAACTAAATAAGGAGGAAGGTTTCTAATCTCAGATAGCTGATGTAACAAAATGTGAATGCACACTTGATGGACAACCAGATCTTGTCCTGTATTTGTTTCTTTTTCTTTTGGTAAAATCCTACCTCTGAAGGTTTGTTAATCAAAGCCAAATTTGGGAAGTGAAGTTACTAAATACATAGTTTTTATACTTAGGTTGTGATTGATGCATACTGCCTTGTCAAGAGTGTGAGGTGTCGCCTACACAGAGGGCAAAGGAAAGTGGGCATTTTTGTCACTAACACATCCTAATCCAAATTTTTTAAAGGATGTGGAGCTGATTCTTTTATCTTTCAGTCTTTGACAGATCTGATGTGTGCTCCATTAAACTAGTAGCTAATAATGAGAATCATTGCCTTTGGGCTGCATTGCGCATCACAAATCCTGCACCTGATGATGCAAGCACAAGCCAAGCAGTAGCAACAAAACCTTATTTTGACCCAGAGACCTTGAATTTTTCTCTTAATCAGTGAACACTATAAGACTTTGAAGCCGGCAAAAGTAAAGCTAGAATTTTAAACCTGGAAAGCTGATGCTAGAATTTAATGTTTTGTTGCTATTGCCTTTTTTGTGACTATAGGCATTGGTTGAAGCGTGTTATTTAGAGCGTACTAGTGTGTACACTATTGTTTGAAACTGGTTTTTAATCCCTGATTTAGTAATTCTACTGGGATTTCTTGTCTCTGTCCTCTTCACAGAGGCAAGGTTGGCAAGTGTGCCTATCTTACTTTGGGATCAAACTATTGTGGATAAAAACATTTTTGTTCCATTCTTCTGTATTTTTGCATAATATAATAAAACTCTCATCCCTGTGCTGATGTTTGTCAAAGAGACAAAAAGTAGAACCATAAAGTAGTGTGCAACTTGAGTGATTTCAAATATTAAAATATTTTTTTTCCTCTCCCACCGGACCCTAAAGAATCTTACTTTACCTTTAGCCAGTGATGAACCATTGCCTATTTATTCCTGAAATCAAAGGTTTGAACTTTCTACTTGTTGGAAAAGCATCCGTCATTATACAATGGCTCATACTGCTAATGTCAAGGGGCAGTTATTATTTGAAGCCTACCTATTGGCACTCAAAGCGCTTTACTCTGCTTCTTATTCACCCATTCATACTCACAATTACACACACACCGATGGGGGAGCTACTATGCAGCTGGCCAACATTCACTTGGAGCAACTAAGTTGGGGTTCAGTGTCTTGCTCAAGGACATGTTGACGTGTGTATTGGACCTTTCAAGGAGAAAATCTAATATTAAGTAGCACTTCTTGCAGCAGGCTTAGAAATGCAGTATTTTGGATAATGATGTATCTCTTGTTTTGCTTACTTTAACACTCCCTATACCAATTAGGGCACATATTTTGCTTTTTTTTTACACTGTACATCTGAGAACTATTTGCATCACTTCCCTTCATCGGTGGAAGCTAGCAAGGTTTTAATAGAGGCTTGTGCATTTTATGTGTAAATGGTTTTAATTTTTCACACTGGAGTGGGTAGTAAATAAAAATAGTGTTTGTATTATTTCTGTGTGCTATGAACATTACCTTTAGCTCCATTTGGATTATTTATACTCCTTGATACCCAGCTCCCTTTTGATTTTCCCCTCTACAGCTCGTGTTATGATTGAAAAAAACCTTGACACGTGAACTCAATAAAGAATCATACCGTTCATCTTGAATTTTTATCTCCATTCCAGCTGCTCAGGAGGTTTGCACGTGACAACAGGTGGTCTTGATATTGCCTTGACATTTGGCATACATACCTGATGCAGATGGGATGGATATTTTGTTTTTTTATCTTTTTTTATCTTTTTCTATACAACAGAGAAATGGTAAAAAAAACAGATGATTGGAAATAATGATTCTGTAAGTCTTACTGACAAATATTTATGATAGTTAAGGGTGGGACAAAGAATAGATTAGAGTTTTGCTTTTCAGGAAGTGGGATTTCCCCCATTTAGATAATGTTTTAGGTATTATAATGAAACCAGCGGACAAAAAAGATTCTTTTTAATTCTAATGTGGTTCAAGAATCAGTTAATGATAAAGTAGAGTAACTGAGAAGAATAAATGTACAGCTACATCAAAGGTTAATTAACATGGTTGCTTCTGTTGTTTTTGTTACTTCTCACATCTTATCTTGTCACTCAGAATATTTTTTTATCTCACACTGTAGGCAGACAGTTATGTTACAACATGCTAAATGTGCTACTTTAGTGTGAGTGTGTGTGTGTGTGTGTGTGATATGTAAAGTATTAACACCTAGCACGTGGGCGTTATTAAGGTAGAAAACCATGCAGCTGACTGACGAGGTGTTTACTTTTGATGTGACTAGCATTCTCCTGTTTCAATCATCTCTCGTTTTCGCTACACGTTCTCTGATGCTGTGTGACTTTTATAGAGTGAATACATGCAAATGAGTTGAAGTGTTCCTTAGTGTGTCTTTTTTTTCTCTGTGTGTACTGCATTAGGAGAGATGGCAAATATCTGGCTGCTAATAAAGCAGCACAGAGCACATGTGTCTCTCTGGTGCATTTATGTCATTCTCCCTGTCTATCCTGTTATGCATGATATCCCCAGCAAATTCAAAGCTTAATGCTTGTCTATGATTACATTACATTACTCAAACATTAACGCTTATGTGTTCATGTGAAAATCTTTATATATTTGTAATTCTACTAACTGCTCTCAGGTGTGTTACTGTAGTATATTTCCCAGCAGATTCCCACAATCAGATTAGTTTTTTTATGGTAACAAAAACATCAAAATTGAAAACATTTCTGAAAGTCTTTTGATAAGCAGCTCAGACATCAGCAAGGAGCCTTACTGTGGAGGTATTCTCCACACTTCCCAATGAGAGGGAGCACTGCAACAAACCCAGAACACACATCATCTATTGAAACACAGCATTTTCTAGAAAGAGGTTGTGGATGCAACTTGTGAGAACAATGTCTGGACCATTTCGCTTTGGATTAATATGAGAAAGGGTTACATTTACATGGTTGTAAAGAAGATATTCAGTGTTGTGGTCTGCTGTAAGACTTGTACCTGAGCAGCAGCAGTGATTATATTGTCTTTAAATATAGTAGCTCTTCCACCATGTCATGTCCATGTGTTTTTTGCCAGGGGCCATCCTTGTATGTAAAATTTCACTCACTCAAACATCCTCACTGTTTTTGAGGCATTCCCTAGCTCACTTACACACTCACTGACACACACACACACACAGACCTAAACACACTTCTCTTACTTGTTTTTGCTCATGATGCTTTCTCATGGTGTGTTGGCAGGAGAGTATCTGGACACCTGACTCAGGTATTAACATCGGTACGAGCTATGCTCGGGCTTCACCGAAGCACCGCATGGGTTTTCACACACATGCTGATTTTTAAAAGTATTTTTGTGAGGATATTGCAAAGATGTACTGTACAGTATTTTTGTGTTAACACTACAAATAGAAAGGACGCAGTCTCAGCTATTTTAGGTGAAAATATGCAACATGAAGACACACCTAGCATCATAGGTGTAAAATCTCTTCGCAGCTCTGTTATGTAACAGAGTTATAACTCTGCTGCGAGCTCAGCTGATTTCTGAGCACTGTTTGGTAATAATTAATAATAATGTGTACCTGATAAATACATTTGTTATAAACAATTTCAACATGGTTAAAGCTGCTTTGGCTGTAAATACTAGGGATGGAATATATATTATCTGACCTTACTTTACAACCCTGCAATTTATCTGTAACGCTGAAACCCCTTGTTTGTCTTAGACAAGGTACTTTAACTTAATCTTTTGCACATTTAACAAAAGTCTACTTGTTGAATAATCTTGGTGGAGTGTGCATTGTGGAGATTGCAATTGCAATGTTTTCTCCCTCCCTTTATTGTGCACTTGTGAAGGTTTGTGTGCACTTTCCTCTATCTAAAGTGGTGTGTTTGCCTCTGAAGTGGCTCTGTGTCACTGTGGAGGAGGATGAGAGGTCATGCTGGACCAAACTTCAGTCATGAGAGAAGTACTTTAACAGTCTCCCTACAATCCTCACCACTCACCTTCTAGATAAGGTGGAGGAGCAGCATCTCCTCTTGGCAAAGAAGTGCTCAGCTTTGCTCTGAGACAGAAAGTACACCAGAGAACTCAGAAAATGAAAAAGTCACACTGAATACACAATAGCCCTTTCTCTCTTATACTCCTCTTTATTTCCTGAGATGGTACTGAAAGCACCACTGGGTTGGCTGAAAGAATCAGAATGCACTTGTATACACTACATGCATTTTAAACAGAATTTCTTGAAATTATATTTCTTTGATTTATCTTTAATTTTTCCACACTACCTAGACTTTTCTATAACTATCTGAAGAGGATGCTTGTTCACCAATTCAGAGCGAGGAAAACAAAAACACATTCTACTTGCTAAATATCAGGTGTATTCATATCCATTTCACTGAATTTCATTTTCAGTAAGTTATTAGTTGAGGCTTGGCGACTAATTTCATCATTCCTTGTTTGCTTCTTTTCCCTCACTCCTCACTTCATTTGTGATCCAGCAAAATGAGCTCAGTTCTGAGACCAAACGATAATGATGCTTTTTATTCTTTCTTTTCTGGAAAGAGTTGTTTTTCTTTGAGCATTTTGAATTCCTCAGTGAAAACAGACTGTTTACCCCTCCAGAATCCTTCTGAGCAGGAACAACATTAACAAAACAGAACGGAGCAGATGTTTAGGTCAAGTAAGAACTCATACTTAGTGAAAGTGTCATAATCAAGGAAAGTCACAGGAGCGTTGCAGTTTCTGAATAACTTCTACTTTTTTATTTATACGTACATTTTCTACTTGCTGTTCCAGCCTTCGTTCAAGTCCATTCACTAGGTTTCGTCTTCCTGTGCTGGAGCCACCAGTTGGAGATTTTTACAAGAGACTTGTTTTTTGTCACACAATCTCCTCCACACTGCAGGGACACACTCCAAATATAACGTGAGTTAAGATCATACAATGATTATTCTGCACAGACTTTTGCTACAGCCAGGATCTTGACAAGCTCTGGTGATAGACCAGCAAAAGCAAAATTAATTCTTGCTTTCTTCTCTCTCGGCTCTTCTGCATACAAACTGTTAATTTACTTGTCGTGATCAACCCCCTAGTGTTCATTATGATTGTTTAACTGCGGGCTGGATGATTGTGGTGATAGGGGTAATCACCATCACCTCATAGTAGCTTTTTAAATTATGATTCAATTAGAACATACATTTAGAAAGCCAGAAGCAGGATTTTTGTATTACCCCTATTCTCTTACCCCTTATCCTGCTTAGGGTCATGGGGGGCTGGAGCCGATCCCAGCTGTCATTGGGTGAGAGGCAGAGTACACCCTGGACAGGTCGCCAGTCTATCTCAGGGCCAACACAAAGAGACAATCATTCTCACTCAATTAACCTATCATGCATGTCTTTGGTGTGTGGGAGAAAACCAGAGTACCTCGAGGAAAGGAGCCTAATTTATTAGTAAACTGACCCCAGTTTAAACATCTGATGGTTTATAGTTTCATTTGTTATGCTTTGTCTATTTATTCCTGCTCATCTTTCACTTGCAGAGGTTTGCCTCCTACATCCTCCCACTTCTCCACTCAGACTTATTAATTTGCCACATACCTAGAGTTGATTGTGTTTCTCTAATAATTGAATATTTTTTTCACATATTGATTTCATAAGTCATAACCCTTTATGTTCTCATACTACTGTTTGTGCAATATTGAGACATTTGTTCTCATTATTCCCATTCATTTCTATTAGTTATATGTTTTCCTGTTTGATTTAATAAAACAGTATATATGGCAGTATAATAATTACTCTACTCTGTAAACTTTCTCTATACAAGTCAGAACAACAACCCCTCTTGGAGCTGTTGCAAGTAGAAGGATTTTTTTCCTTATGGTTGTAGCAACCTGTAGTTTTGATGGACAAGCACTGCTCTGTCACGTCTTCTTACTTCTTTTTTAAATTTTCTTCTCATTTTATGTCATCTTTTAGTTACAAAGTCACTTGAGAAGCAAGGCATAGATGAGTGCTAGCAGACTCTTCCCTGACCTAGACTGTAGAAATGATTGACACAGGACACTGTCACTTCCTATGCTCGTTCTTTTAGGATATCGACCGATTGGTGGGAAATAGTGGATGAGACTAATAAAATATTAAAATTCAGAGGACTGCATCTGTGTTAGGCCCCATAATGTATAGTGACACGAGCTATTGAACCCAGGCTTTTATCACCGCTATGGAAGAAAGCACAGAGCCACAGCATTGATTTGGAGTTTCTTTTTACTGCCGTTTTTTTTTTTTTTTATGACCAACACACTTTGCCACTTTTGGCAGAAGTCCTTTCAAGCCTCATGGTGTTGCCTCATTATAAACAGTTAAGCTGCTGCAGTAGTAGTTTCCCACGTATGAAACTAGATGTGCTGCTCAGACATATAGTACAGTATCCAAGCACAAACACTTTGAGTAGTATTGTGTGCACGTGTGTGTGTGTCTTGTGGGGAGTGAATGAATGGAGCTGCTTCGGGACTACAGCCAACAACAAGCAAGGCATCCTGGAAACCTCATCCTCTTTATGAATAATAAAACAAGTGTTGTAAAAAAAAACCTCAGCCCTCAATCATTTTCTGCCAGCCTGTCTGGCTGCTGCACTGAATGCTGCTCCATTATAAATTTATTATATTATCTCTTCATGTGTGTCTGTGGTTTGACAGAGGGCAGATGATGCCACTTTCCCACTGTCAAGGCCAGGTCTTTGTATCAGACTGGAATGCAGAGGTACAGTCATCGGGGATCTGAAGTGTTTGCCTTATCTGTTTTGTTTTCCCCCTTTCTTTCTGTTTATCTCATACTCTTTATTTGCAAGACCAATGAAGTTAGGCAGATGCATAGGAGACTGATGATTTTATACAGCTGACCTGACATTTGAGAGCACTTACAAAATGGGTGTTAAGAAACATTGAATGGTTTGGAGAGCAGAGGATCGCCCTCCCTGCTCCCTTGCAGGTTTCAGCTTTGATAAAGTGTGAAGCTAATGCAGAGAAGCTATAAAATGTCATACTTACTGTGTGAATGTCAGGCGCCTATGTACTATTTTACAATCAAAACATCTCACATTTCTAGGCTCACTAGCTTGCTACAGTAAAACCGTAGTTGTGCTCTGCACTACTGCTTTAGGGACAAATTAATGAAAGAGAGCAAACATTATTTTAATTTAACACAAATGTTATATTGTTGATGATGTCTAGCAGCGTGACAGAAAGGAAAGTCTTGTTGTGTATATGCATAAAAAAACAACACACGAAGATACTGATATAGGTTTTTCTTTCAGTTCCTCTTTGTTTATGTTTATCATCTCCCTGTCTCTTTCCCTTTGTCTGACAGCCTATTCTCCTTTCATGTTAATTGTTGGTTTTCATCACTGACACATAGACACATTTCGTTTCCAGCTGTGCTCAGTGCACATGCTCTTGCTCTTGTCAGTGTGTGCGTGCATATATCTGTCTTTGTAGTAATGTGCTGTTAAAGCTGTCCTCGGGGCCTCATTGTGTGTTACCCGTCTTGATGTCAAACTGTGCCCCTCACATTTTGTACTTTACACCCTTGAGCAGTGTGTGTGAGGTGGGTGGCTCATGGCAGACTGTCTTAGAGCAGGTGGTTCACCTTGGGGTATAGCACTGCTATAATTTGGGAATGAGACTTGTGGTGCTTGCAGTGAACATTATTGGTTATTTCAGTTCTTGCAAATGTAAAACACTAATGACCTATAAGAACAAAATAAGATGAAAGAAGTTTACCAGCATCAAATGCCCACAGACATTTCTTTCACAGAGTTAACAAGCAAAACTAACAAAATGGGGTGACGAGCAAAGCACAGTTAATCTTTGTTGTAAACAATCTGTATGTGCAGTCTCTGCCATTGTGACTTTCACTCCATTAATTTTCAGCATTTAATTACAGGGTCTTTAGTTTAGTCTGTGCTGTTCTACACTAGCTACAAAAATACTCCAATACTGTATTGAGTGTATTGGCAAAGAGGCAAAATGTTTTCAGGGCAAGCGAGAAGGTTTAAAAAAATATTACTGCAATTTTTAAACGTGTTATTTAATTTAGTTTTTGCTCTTCAAGTTTTGCCTTGTGTCAAACCACAGTTTCATAGAATATCAATATTGAATCCAAAGCTTAAAGCTGCCAAAGATTATTGTAAAACTATTAATGCCATTTATATTAGGTCTGTAATGGTGGAGTTGTTCTCAGAAACCAGTGATCATGTCTGTAGTTTGTTCATAATGATCCTCACACCTACAGTAGGGCAGCAGCCACAGATCATTTTAAACATTGATTAATTTGTAAAATATTAAATCGATCAATTGAAATGGATCAAATTTGAGAAGCTAAAACCTTAGAATGCTTCACAATAATTGTCTCACCTGCACATTCAGGAATGTGCTATATGCACTATGCTTTTTATGTGTTATGGTTTAATCCAACAGAAATGGCAAAGCATATAGTCTTTTTAATGCCTGCAGTGCTTCTACAGCTTGAACAATGAAGGAGGGCGGTATAGTTAAGAGTGCATCTGTATGGTCTATTGAAGTTTTTACAAGAGCCCAATGATGGCCTATTCCCAGCAGAAATCGCTCTGCTTCTTATTTTCTTAATCCCCTATTCGTTATCCATCACAGGGAAAGGTCTGTCAAGGCCTTGCATTGCACTTCCATCTTTTCTATCCCCTTTTCTGTAGCTCCCAACCCTCCTGCCTCCCCCCCACTTCATGAGTGGGGGAGCCCTCATTAATGATGACAGGTGAGCATACCCTAGAGGGACTGCACCAGTCAGGCTGGAGGGTGGATGAGGATTTCAGTGAAGGCAATTGGAACATGAACTAAGGGAGGATCTGCAATGTATAATCCTGTACCGGATGCAAAATAAACTGTCCCTGGTGGGGGCCATTATGGGGCTCTGATGACTTTGAAATTGAGCAGGGAGGATGAACAGAGAGAGGATGTGATGGAGAAGGGCAGTTATTGTTTTGTGTGTTTGCTAAAATTCCTCTCTTTGAAGATTTTTGAGGTAAGAATGTGTAAAATGTGTTCAAAAGACGCCGAGTTATTTTGGATAAGAAGCCACAACGAGGGTGAAAAGTGTTTTCAGATGTATCCGGCTGAGTGTGGATATGGTGTCAGTTGGAAACTCGTAGCAGCTTTGTGATTCTAAGAAAGCCTTGGCATACACTGCTCTCTGCAGACTCCCTAACTGTGTGTAAAAATGAGTACTGCTGCTGTTAATAGGGACAAGTCATGATAACAGAGCACACATACAAAGTGTTTACTGCTGATCACAAGTGTACTCTCAGTATGTAATCACTTACATGCACCATCACCTACCATGTGATTCTGCTGCAGTGAGCAGATCAGAGGCTGCAGATGACCTCCTATTGACAGAGCAGTAGTGTTTTTGAAGGAGAAGAGGAGGTAGGGGTGTAAGGGAGGGGGAGCATCTGGAAACTGACAATATAAGAGAGTGACATGCCGCACCTTGGGTTCATTTTAGCCCACTGCTGGCACTTTCTTTTGAGAAAGGGAACATTCATTTCACTTTTAGCAGCATGTATGCATTCATTTTGTGCCGTAAACATCTTCTATGGGTCACTGCTGGTTGGAAATAGTGATCTGAATGTGTGCAAAAAGAGAGAGAACTAATTTAAATTTCCATCTCCTAGCTTGGAGGCTTTTACTCCAAAACACCATAACGTTATGAACTGTAGTGTTTTATAGCAGTAATTTCCCCGTGAAAGTCTCCTAAAAATGAAAACTTTATGTACTACAATAATCTCTGCTGCTCAGCTATTCTAAAAGTGTTAACCTAATGCCCCAAAAGAATAACAGCGGCCCGGTTCTTTAGCGCACAGATTTTGGTGTAGTAATTCCACACTGTCATGCCACCTCTACTGCAAACCAGAGATTTTTTTTTTCTTTTTGCCTTAGTGCTGTTGTTTTTGTGTCGGCTTACCAAATTGAAAGCTGTGCCTTACACAGTTTGGGGGCCGCCTACATAGTGTGTATATCCTATCATCTTAAATCACCCAGCGATGGTGGCTGTTTTTAATTACCTGTTTGATGAGAAAGCATGAAAAATGTCAGAATGTGCATTTCTCACAGCATGGATTGCCAGCTTGGAGATGGAGAGGCAGAAACAGGGGAGACATGAATTCCTTTAGGATGTAAATTTCTGCTGTATTTCACGTGAAAGTAAATTTTTAATGTTAAATGAATCATCAGTTATTATTTCCATCTTCTGTCTCTTCGTTTCTTCTTTTTATACACGTATTAATGTACAGATTAAATTAACCCTTACTCCCCATAAAATTGCCAATTTAAAACTGTTTAGTTTTTTATTTGCAAGGAAGATGTTTGACAATAATATTAAGTTTCAGGTCTATTGCTTGTCATCAAGATTTAAAAAACAAAACAAGATAAGACAAAAACTATGTATAACAGAATGATTTAACCTTAAAAAGATATTAGAGACTAGAATAAGTGTAAAATAAAGTAGTTTTGTCCAGAACAAACAGAAAAACAAATATTTTACTCATAACATCTATAATTTCAGTTAATAATAGGTTTTTCCTTGGTAAGTATACGCATTTAGTTGTCTATGATTTGGTAGAATTGTAGCACAGGTTGATAGTTATTTGGGCATAAGCCCCAGTGCAAAACAACTGGATGTTAATTTTCACATTATTTTGGAGAGGAAAAAGAAAAATAACGTGGCTGTTTTATGCATTGGCACTGGTGGAAGTTAAAAATGATCTCAATGTACATTCAGATCCACCAAGACACTCACACATGCCACCCAGATGCTGGAAGCACCTTGGTGTTAGATTAGAGACAGGTTCTTTTTATACCTGGAGGGAACTACAAAGGCTTCCTTCCCTTGCTGACTTTGCAAATCACCAGCAGAGCCACTTTACAGCCCCCTCACTGCCGCCAGCCTCTTCGGACACACTAACTCCCCTTTGTTATACATTCCTCACGAAATCCATCATTTCGTCCCAGAAATGCTACTGTGCAAAGTTGCACTGTTTTTTGTGATAAAATTTTAGTTATATCTTACTTAAATAGTAAATGCCTTTATGCTTTTCTTGTGTGAATTATTTAACAAAGAAGTCCCACACCACAATTTCATTTTTTTAAAAACTGCAATGAGCAATTATTAGAAGTGTCGCTGTAATTGAATTAAAACAATTACTAATATTACCTAAGGGTAATAATTTTTAGAGCAGCCCTAAACATATCACAGTGCAACTAAGAACCCTGCATAATAGTACAATTAAGTGCAAAAGCATTAGCAACACTACCTTTTTGGATATTGTGTTATTGAACATTAAGCAGTATTTTAATATAATAGCTGCCTGAAATGGAGCCGGTTTAACTCTTGGCTGTTTTATAGTTCTGGTTAGTTTAATTAACAAAGCTCATGTATAAATAAAATTTGAACTACTCTGGAGTCAAGTTAGTACAGTAATTTTTCCAACTGTCAGAGTCCAGGAACATGTTATAATAAGGGTCAAGAGAGAGCTGAAATTCTTCGTCCCTCTAGCTCACACAGAGAGGTGGCCAAGCACTCTTGCTCTAATGTAAATTAAATACAGTGGCTGATTTCTAATCTGTTGTTTCCAAAAAGCTGAGATTCATCATTCTCTCTTTGTTTGCCTCTCAATGTTCTGTACATTATGATGTTTTAACATTCAGAAGTGTTTCATGTTAAAGTAAATTTATTATCTCCAGCTTTTCACACATCTGCATTTAGATGTGTGAAATTGCATTTATTAACCACTGCACACACAAATATGCAGTGCCAGGCATTGTGACACAGCTGAGCCCAACAGCTGGTGTCTGTATCCTGGGGTGTGTGTTTGTGTGTGTTATGGGTGTTGAATGAGGGAGTGTTGGCAGACTAGCTAGTTGGAAACTGTTAGGTAGCAGCAGTCTGGATTAAGGGATCAGTACTGGTGTCAGACAAACATTGGATTAGTGCTGTAATCTTGCTTGCGCTGGCCTCAGTCTGAAACCGAGACCCAGAATTCTTCTCACCCTGTGTTCACACATCTGCCTGGTTTGCCACAGAAAAACATCCGGGCTTCATTAAGGCCTCCGGCCTCTCATTCTGTAATGAGACTGGTATTTGAGTGTGTGACCATAACTTTGCCCATGAATGTCAATCTTTGTGCCCCAGGGGTTGGTATGCCTGGAGGAGGGAGATGAGCGCTGCTGCGTGTTGCATAATGTGGTCATACATTTTAGATGGCATATCTGCCGTTTACCCTGGCGTGGAGATAACGAGGTGGAAAGCTTATACCGTGTGTCATGGATGTTTGTCTTTGTGCTTCATTTGTATTTGTGACATTGCATTTTAAGCAATGAATAATAAGCTGCTAGCTGGCCATTATCATAAAAAACACAAATGCACATCTGTATATAGATTTAAAGGACTTTCTCTCAAGGTAATTGTCAGGGACCGAGCAGGTAGACACAGGAATTACATTTCAAAGAAAGTTGTTTTTTATTTACCCAAAATGCAATATATAGAAAGAAATTTGAATTACTAACAAAATTGGGCCATAAAAGAGGTGAACAAAAGATAGCTAAACTTTAAACATCAAACGGAACTACAACACAGGTTCTAACCACGAACAAAGACAAAACTGACCTAAACCAAGTGACACACAAGGGGAAACATATATACTGGCTGGCCAAACCAATATGACACACAAGGGGTGGCCAGTACTGTAACTAAGCATATTCTAAACACACTAGACAGACAGTTTACTAACAATTTCAGATTTTTTTAATATGCAAAAGGAATAACAAAATAATGTACCAAATAAAGCAATAAGTAACCGATAACAACTAAAGAAACCCTTTCCCCATGTTTTCCCCTCCCTGCATCCACTGAGGCACTTGGTACAGTCTGGGCCAGGTAGAAAGTATTTAAAATTGACAAGGGCCCTAATTTGACCTTTTGTTTGGATAGTCAACACAGAATGGTAACTCGAGAAAAAGAGAAATTAATTTAATACACCTTAAATTTAAGTACTCCAAGAATTGACAATACAAAATGAATCAAATGTGCGTGCTACATGGACTCATTTTTTATATCAAACAAATAAACCCCATATTTAAATCAAATGCTGCTTCCTTTTATTTATGAAAACTTAAAATGGAAACTTAATAATGGAAATAATCTAAGCTCAAGGTAAAATTGAAAGGTAAACCACAGACTCTTCCTGTAGGAATTGTGAGAGTGAAGGCTTAATGATGGCTGATGAGACATTGAGATCATGGTTTATTGTCTCCTGTGGAGCTGTGGCAATGAGCCAATATATTATATTATATTATATTATATTATATTTAAAATGCAAGGAGAATATCTTTCCTGAGGTACCATGAGACAGCCAGGGGTGGGATGATTAAGACAAAGTGGAACTGCTAGTTGCATTCGAGTGCACTGTGTTGAACTGTGAATGCCTTAGCTATTGTATTATTTACCACACTATTAAAGCTTTGTGTTTTTAACTGGTACTATTATACAGTACATTTATGTAAGCCATTTTAAAATACCTCTGCATTGGTTAGGATTTTAATGGTCAAAGCTGTAATGGGAGAAGTATCAATCACAAGGGCAGAAGTGTGACAGTGGCAGTGGCGTCGTCATGCTCACATCAGTGATGTCACTTGGCAGATGTCTGTCTTTTGGCTGAAATTATGTATGATTATTTGGCTCCTGGGAGATTTGCTGCTAGAGTTGTGGCAGAGGTATTTGGCAGGTTGCGGTGATTGGCTTAGTTACTGCACATGACTTTGGTGACAAGTATGTAAAAAATTCCACAAAGCTATATTTTAAATGACACAGGTGATTAGCACCCTGCAGAGTTACTGATAGTTTGGCTGGCAGTGAAGCAGATGGGACACTCAGAGCTGTCAGCCACAGCGATTAAGAAATGTCTGGTGTAAAGGCTAATGTGGTCAATGATTAGCTGACAGGATGTGACTTTACACTTGGGATATTTCCGAACTTTCTGTTCAATCTTGAAAATCTCTTATTAGAGCCTTTGTCCATCCTTTTTTGTCCATTTAAATTGTTGTAGATTGAGGTTTATATTTTGACATGAGCCCTCTTAATTGTATTAATGATGCAGCAGTCGGGTGCTCTGTTGCTTAATGGTCCTATATCAAAACAAAAATTTTAATGAAAAGGTGTGGGTTTCAAATAACATACAGCGAGATTTAATGCCAATAGTTTGTTAGGTGTCTATAAGCTAAAGAAGTAGGATTATTTTATGCCATCAATCGAGCCATTAATTGATGCTGCTGCACGAAAAGAAATATTAGCTATATTAAAATCTTTCAATCTTTCATAAAAAATAAACAGGAACCCAGGGCATCCCTACATAAATGTATTTCACAGGTTTATTTTCATTCTCTTTGAAAAGTATTTTTATGCATTCAGTTTGTAGTGGGAAAAAGTATTCATGTCAATTGTCATGGTACCCTGTATGCTCACGGAAAACACAGAGCTGATACATATTCATCTATTTTGTAATCACAATCAAACTAATGCACAATTATCCTGTGCAAAGGCAGAGAGGTGGTTAAAGTACATCATCATCATTGTCACTGGTTGAGTCATAAGTGGATCACAGTGTTAGGCTGCATCGTGCACTGACTGTGTAGCACACAAACAGGAGGTACAATCAAACAGGACAAATTGTGCAGAGTCAGGAGCTGAGGTCAGCGTCAACCTTTTGTTCTAACGACTCAAACATTGGAGGGACAAATTCTTTAATAACTGGTGAATCTTTTTTCACGTAATGTTCCTTATGTCATAATATCTGAAATGATTCTTTTTAGCAAGTATGTGTGAAACTGGGAAATAGTTGAAAAGGGTGGTTGAGATACCGTCTGTGGGATTTGGCTATTGTTGAAGCAGTAGACTGTATAGCCATAATGATGACTGGCCTCAGCCCGAGCAATGTTGTTATTACCCTGACTGTTGGTGAATGGCTTATTACATGGAGGTGACAGCTCGGGTTGGAGACAAGATGGCTGGGATAAGCCCACTTAACAACCTCAGACTGAGATAAAATGTGTGGGAAGGATTGGCACTAGACAGGAAAAGGAATATGTTCTGCTAGCCCAACAGAATCATGGTTATGGCTTAACACAGATTTCAGCTTGATCAATGACAGATCAGAATTCTTACTAATAAAACAAAACAGATTTAGAGTTAAATTCGCTTTGGTTAAACTAGATATAAGTAAATTGTAAAAAATTACAAACCAAAAAGGTTACGAATAAACCATGCTAGAACAGTCTATGCTACATAATCCCATCATCTGTCCAATTGGTCCGTAGTATGTGGTGTCCTCCTACCTGAATTAAGATGCCCAAAACAAATTAAAATTCGTTTCCTGTCTTTGTAACCTGTCTACATGAGAAAGTACTTAGAAAGCTGTCTCTTGCAATATTTGTATTCTCTGAACTTTTAACTCTTGAGTTTTTTTTTCAGCCTAATAACTCCTACTGTGTCAGGGTGGCTGCTTCTCTCGTTGCCACAGAGATGGTTGCTGGGGAAACTTGCTTTTGACAGCTGTTATTCTTTGCATTGCCATCACTGCTGAACTGTGAGAGAGCTCAGTGGAAATGGGGAGCACATTATTGGCAGCCCTTGGATCAACATGAGATCTAAAAGGAGTGAAACCACCTCAGGATCCTGACTAATTAGCACTAATTGAAGCAGGCCAGACTTTTAGCATGCTGGTCATTTTCTGAAGAGAGCTGCTAAATTGAGGAAATCGGCTTCTGCACCCCCTCCCAGTCAGGGCACTTGAATGTTTGAATGACCATGCTGCATCACTGTCTGAAGGTCAGCGGCCGACTGCAAAGCATTTAAAGACTGTGAGATGGCTCTTTGTGGCTTTGTCATGGGGTAATGAGGGTTCCCTAGAGATTTACGTGTCCAAGGTCATTTTTCATGTGACACAGAGGCCAGAGGGGCCAGGCATATCCACAGCTCCATTTCAACCATCGGACTTCTTTATGTTAGATCCTAACTGGTTAATCAATTCCTGCTCCAGTCATTATAGCAACAGCTTTACTGATATTTTTTACAAAATGCCTGGATTAGACAGCATCTACCAAGTCAGTGTTGAACTGTCTTTATAGAGCATTCGTTGGCTGTGTTCCAGCATGTTTACATGTCTCACTCTGGTTACTTCTCTGGTTAACTCATCTTAGGATTGAACGCTTTTTTGTCCTTGGATTCAGTTTCTACGCTTTAACTTTGGTTTCCCCATTATCTCCCTCTCCAACACACACATACACACAATCTTCTGCCACTGCTTCCTTTGAGCCTACCAAGGCCTCACAGTAGCACAGATGATAAAGACTAGAAGCTGTCGCCTTGCCATATAAGCCCTAATCACACAGCTCTAATTCAATTAGTCTGAGATTCAGCGGGAACAGGATCATGGATAGAAAGGGAATTAAGGAGGGAGGAGAAAGAGAGCAGTGAATCCCTGTTTCTTTGTTAAACATCATAATATCTTGGGCTATATGGGGTATATTCATATCTATTATTGCCATCTTTTCTGTAAAATGTACCATTCATTTCTCTGCAGTAATCTACTGACATATATAAATGGTTCAGTCACTAAGCTTCTGTAGAGCAAAATTGTATGCTATCATTCAGCAAATGAAATCAATTAGTTGTTAATGAAGTCTCCTGTGAGCTCTTTTGCTCCTCCACCCAAATGCCATATTACAGCCCATACAATGAATGCACTAGAGTCCTCATTAAACACTAAAGACCTCATTCATTGTGTGTCTTTATGTGTTGTTCAGGTGTGTGTGCATGTGTATGCAACACAGCAGTCTCTGTGTGTGTGTTTGTATGTGTGTGTGTGTGTGTGTGTGTGTGTGTGTGTGTGTGTGTTTGTTTGTGTGTGAGAAGGTAAAAGATGAAAGGAGCAGAAGGGAGGGAGAGTGAGAGAGGCAGTGTCCTCTTAAGCTTGTGATACCTTAATTATAAGACATAAATTTTAATTTAGCTCATCTTTAATTATCTGCTGCATAATATACCTCATGTTACTTACTAGCCTTTTACACTAACCAGATTGTTGTGCTTCTGGCTTATTCTTCATCAGGAGCTGCAGATGATGAAATTAGACTTTGTCCCCTGATGCATCATCTCCTCAAAGACAGTTTTGTTTTGAAGCTATAATCCTCATGTAATACAAACACAGACGATAAACAAGTGTTTTACTATGTATGTCTGGGCAAAGTGTGAGTTAAATGACATTTTGTATACCGTATATTCTCATTTGAGTCAACCAACATGAGACCTGTGCTGTACTTAAAGTAAAACTCACCCTTCAAAGAGGAGTAAAGATGAAGAAAATGTATTTAAATTTGTCTCAAGACTGACTTTACAGATAAACCTGAATGTTCCTTGGGGTGAGTCGAGGTCAGAGTGTTGATTTAGCACACAGCAGCTAGTTATTAGATCTTAGTTTATTTTTCTGCCCCTGCTATTGTAGTGTTCGTTTTCATTGCTTGGTGTCGTCTTCCGTACAACCTATGTCATCATCCTTGTTAATATTCAACTCCTGTCACACTTCAAGTCGACAGGTTTAACAGGAAACAGCGGTGCACAGGTCTGGTTTTTAGGGTCCAAGTCCAAATCAGTGCTGCTCATGCTATTAGATTGTAAAGTTTTAAATCTAAACAGTGAGGTCACTGATCAGGCCTTTGTAGCAGTATGTGATGAACAAAGACTGAAGCAGTTTGGTAAGCTGTATGTTGCATTTTCCTTTCTTAATCTTTTCTGGTTCTTTTTTACTTCAGTGGCCACTGTGTGGTTTTGAAGCTACTGTATGAGCACGAAAGGATTCCTTTCACTACAGGGAAGCTTCGATTTCCTGAGCATAACTGACAGGGTCTACCTTTTTGACGGGATTTGAGAATTTGGCCACCTCTGTGTTTTTTAACAAGAACTAATTTGGGGAGTATTTCCAATTCATGAAAAAGAGTGTGGACCCTATGTGTGTGTGTGTGTTTGTTTTCAGCTGTTACACGAACAGAGTGAGTGGCTTTGCTCCACTGTATGTGCTGCTTGTGGCCCACACAGATTTAATTACGTATGCGTCCCAGGGAAGTGCTATAGCCCGTGGGAAAAGAGGAAATCCCATGGGTTGTAGGGTGTAAGAAGCAAGTGAGAAGCTGAAGCGATGGACAGTCTTTGAAGGCTTTGTCTTCGTGTTTCTTTTTAAACAGTACAGGGACATAGGAAAGTGGAAAGAGAAAGCTCATTCTTTTGTGTCTAACCTTAATGGCCATGTCTGGACATCATCTGGGTGTTGTATTAAGCTGATTTCTCCCCTGTGGCTCAGGGTGAACATTGTGGAAGAGGGAAATGGAAATGGTAAGGAAAGGAAAAGACTGGAGAAGTGGGAATTTAATCAATACATAATTCATAGAAGGGAAAAAAGTAAGATAGAGAGAGATCACCTTGATCTCCCCACCTGGCTGGCTCTGCTGCTTTCACTGTTTTGTCACAACTAATAAGGGTATGGATAGGAAGAGGCCAGAAGAGGCAAGGCAATTTTACTTTTATAGCACATTTCATTTTAAGTAAACTCACACAAGAAAAGGAGGGAGGGATAAATACATTAAGTGATGAAGAAACACATATTTGCTAAGCTGGTATAACTAACTGCTGCTAGACTATCGCTCATGGTCTTTTTAGAAAAAATATTACTTACAAAGCAAACATTTATTGTGTGTCAAAAATGGTAGAAAGATGCATTTTTCATGCTTCCAGTACTAGTAAGTGGACACACAGGTATTTGTAAAACTAATAAAAGCTTGCAAGGACTTCATATTGTCATTGGCATTACCTATTGTATGTTATGCCAAATTAAATTCCTCCTGCATATTGTTGAAAACATTGGGTATAATTTTAAGGTACCAGTAGAGCCAGCACACATTTTCAATAAGGAAACCTGCAGCTCTGTAAGCAGTCAAACACAGCCGTAAGCTCATGCTGCCGCTAATGATTAGTTTCATTATCAGTTAATTATTTTGTCTGTAAATGTCACGGTGTAGTGAGGAATGGACAATATATTTCCTAGAGGCAGATTTATTCAAATTCCATGTTACATCAAAACAACAGCCCATATTCTATTGGAAAATGCGTTGCATTAATAATTGTAATGCAGCCTTGTTTGAAGCTTATGCAACTCTTTATATTAAAAAAACAATTTAGTTCAAGATCATTTTAATGTCATTTGATTTGAAAACACCTAAATAATGTTAGACTTGACTTCAACAATTCAAATAGTGAACTCATAGCCTTAATTTGTATACGTATTAACTCTGACAGACATGCTTACGTAACTACAGTACAACGTGTAGAATCATATATTCAGGAAAAATATCATTGCATGTGTCTATTTCCTGTCTGCTGTGGCTTCAGAACCCCTATACTGCTATTCCTCAAGACCCCCGCTGTTCACACTCAGGCCCTGAATGGAACATTTCTGGCTCCACAGTCTTCAGGGTAATGAGGGGCCTCTGTGTTATCATTTATGCAGACAAACCTGACACCAAAGCTAATTTTATTAGAGAGCTACCTGTGCCTAGAAGGGGTAGGATCTCCCCTGCCTCCCACACCTACACATCCACCCACACTCAGCCTGGAGGGTGCGTGTTTGTATTTCAATTTTTGCATTGCTGCATAAGCTGGTGCAAATGTGTAGGCAATGTCCCATGTTGGCCAAAATCAGTGGGTTGTGCTCTTTTTTTCCCCCTGTCGTTCTTCTTGATTGGTTTTTGGTTGGATTTCTCTGCAATTTTTGCATTGCTTCAGGTTCAGCGTCTGTGTGATCTTGAATATAAATCAGTCCCCCTCCCAGACGCCTCTTCCCTGTCCCATTCTCCACGTTCTGGCTGGCTGACTGGGATGCCTGGCAATGCTTATAAAAAGATTCAGCATGCAAGGCAACTTCAAAGGTGAAAGTGTGCTACATTATTAGAGTATGTGGGGATACACAGGGTGGTAGGGAGAGTTGATAAAGTGTAAGCTGAGGTCACAAGGAAATTCTCATCTGTGCTGAAGACTTTACAAATGGATACCAGCAGTCAGATTAATTCTGACTGCTTTCCCTTTGTCTCTGTGTGTCTTCAGATTTCTTCGCATTGCTTTTTTCATCATCTCTCTCATGTCCTCTATAAGTCACATTTGATCTTTTCAGTAAAGGAAATGACAGTCTTTTATCTTACCCTGCTCCCACTTCCCATTTCTTTCCTGTGCTACTCTCTTCCTGACATTCAGCCATCCTCATGCATCCCTATGCAAGTGTAATGTTTTTTCTTGCTGGAAGAGAGATGTTCTTTAAATTGTGTATATTAAATAATATATGGCATGCTTGTTTGTTTGGGTTTTTTGGGGGGGTCTCTCCCAAAGTCAAATGTCACTCTCTTGCTGGATCGGACATCCCGCTCTTTGTGGATGCAGGCGGGAGCTGGATCTCTCATGTGGAACAGCCTCAGGGAGACCAGGAGGAAACTGATTTGAGTTCCTGGAATGAGGAGTTTTGACATTGCTGCTCCTACCATCAAACCATCATCCATCACGTTTGCTTTAATCTTTTTTTATTTTTTATTTTTTTATCTTTTATGCAAGTGTCTCATATATTCCTTCTATGAACACAGTAAGGGCAAGAGGGTTTCATTTTAAGTACATTGCCTTCATTTTAATTCCAATGTATATAATCCCTTGCTTTAGGGTTTTGTGATCCTTTGATAAATAATACAGTACATATTCAGCCGATACCTTCAATATTTCCACAAAAGAGTCAGCAGAAAGAATGCTTCTCAAATTCAGCACAGTTTTTATACATAAAATTCATTAATCTCTTAATTAATTTGATGAGCCATTGTCAAATCAAGTCACAATCTCAAAAAATTTAAGAAAACCTTCTTGTAACAGTTTTTTGTAATGTTACAAAAGCTACAAATCAAATAGACAAAACTGAACATTGTTGGGGCTTTCTTGTACACTTACAGGTCTACCAGGAAGTAATGATGCTACTTTATAGACTACTCCTTGCTATCCACAGAGAATGGACACTCTAAATGCATTAATACTCCATGAGGTCCAGATGATGCTTAAAAGTTGCTCATGTTTGTGTTTGTAATGCTCCATGCATGCATATTGAAAAGGTGCATCAAAGGTGCATCAAATATTGAGACCCTGGGAGTCTACATGCCTTATTTATCTCGAGGGAATGAGGCTGGTACAGTAAACCAGTAGGAATTATTGGAATTATTTAAAGAAAAATTATGAATCTATTCCTTGAAAGTGTCATTGTCAATGGCTCCGCCAAGTGCCTGTTGACTCGAACTTCCCTGTATCAACTGTTTGAGTGTACTGTCTAATTACAGGACCAAGACATGTCTGTTAGCTTAGACTCTCATAGACTCACTATCATAGCTTTGTCCAGTTCCATATTGTTTCACTATCAGCCTCTGCAACCCCATAATGATATTGCTGCCATAAATGGCAAGCAGTTGGTTTCCAGTTGATGATTAGCATTGTGACAGGTGTGGAGCCAGAGAGGGCAGGCAATTAGGATACTGAATGATATTCATCCAACAATGGTTAGACGCTGTACTATGGTGTGTCTCCTGCCCCTGCCGTGTGGTAACGGTCTGCGTCTCTGCTCTCAGGGTGTAGAGGGAGTAATAATGCTGGAAGGCTTTTTTAATAAATCCTCAATATGTCCAGAGTGCCCTGTCTCTATGGTAACTGAGGCTTGCTCTGTGTGTGTGCGTGCGTGCATGTGTGTGGTGAAACAGAGCTTTGTTTTCTGTGTATTCATTGTCAGTATTACTGTTTGAGGGTTTTGTGAAGAGTTTGACTTTATACACTCAGCTTAGTTGACTTTATTTTGTGTGTACTGTTTATACTTAAAATTTATACTTTTCCCTCTGAGAGAATATTGTACGCTGTAGAAAAAAGTAGAAAAAACTTTTGAATGATTAGTAATCCAAACACACTTATCCTCATACTACTACAGTCTACTACAGTCCATACATTTCTAACTGTTTGCATAATTTTGCACAAGTTTGTACTGTAGCTGCTCTACAACTACAAGCAGAAAAATATTTCTGACTGATCAGAAATGCATTTTCTTTAGTCAAATGTAATAATCAACCTGACTCTGAGACAGGGCCATGAGACACATGTCTATGATAATTGTTAAACCATTATTGAAAGCTGCATCTTGATGTTAAAAAGTGATTTAGTTTTGATAAACAAGGTTAGTTACGAATAAAGCTTTGATTAAATGCTATCACACATGTTTTCTTGGATTGCAGGCTGAAACAAATATTTGCCCTAAACCCAAAACACAGATTCACGTCGTCCTGGGACAGCATGGTTGTCTTTTGATGCAGTGCAGAGGACGGACTAATGCCATTAGAAGCCAGTCACACACACACACACACAAACACACACACACACAAACACACACACACACACACACACACACACACACACACACACACACACAGCGATAATAAAGTTTTATTGCATTCTAAAAACAGTGCAAACTCTGCACATTGTCAAATAACAATTGTAATAAATGTTAAATAAGTATCAGTCTGGGATTTATGTTAAGTACATTAAGTAATAAAAAAAGTCTGCATACACTAATGCTGTAGATAAACATTAAAAGTAGAGTATGGGATTTCTTTTGTCTGTGCAAATGATATAAATCACCTTTTTTAAGGAGGGACACAAAAACATTGTTTTACTGTAGATCACCAAAACACCATTGTCACTGCTTTAAATATGTATATTTGCTCTTTGAGAATAACAAAAATAGACTGCTGCACAAAATGGGACTAGAATCTAAGATCAATTGCCAACAGATATCTTACACAGATGTCTCCTTTTTTCCTGAAGGGTCACATAAGACTTGTTTTCAGACATCACAGATGAATCTTTCTGTCTTTTTCTTCAAACGCTGTAGCCCTAAAATACTTTTTAAAAGGGATATTTTTAGCTTCAACATCCTGTCTCACTTTGTGGCTAAACTTAACCTGTCAATATGAAAATTACTAAATGTCTAGAAGTCCAGCACCAAAGTCACTGGGTGCGTTGTTCTGTTTTACACCTAATATAATTTATTTTAACCCTGACCCAATTTTCACTTCAACTAACACATATCTGATTTAAATAAGTAAGTGGCTGCATTTTAATTAAAACACAGTTCAGACAAAGACTGATAATGTGAGAAACCTGTCAAAAGTCCCCGGAGATGTTATTGTGAAAGCCTTTCAGTGATATATCACTTTAGAGCTTAATTTGCAGATATTAGCACATATTCTACCGTCCTAAGATTTTTTTAGCAGCTGGCCACTATTTACAGTTCAGATAGTTCAGTGTGTTTTTTTTTTATTTTAATTCTTGTCACATGCATTTTGGTATTTGGGAAATTTAGATACTTACAATTATGTGAAACTAGGTATAGTTGTGCAAATGTTAGTACCCTCTCTTTAAACTCTGCGTGTGTGTGTGTGTGTGTGTGTGTGTGTGTGTGTGTGTGTGTGTGTGTGTGTGTGTGCATAAAAACATTAAAAGAAAAAAAGTGTGGGCAAAACTGTTAACCCCCAATGATTCAATAGCGTGTAGATTCAGCTTCAGCAGCAATAACTTGAAGTAGTCATTTCCTGTAGTCTCTCATATAGAAGTTTGGCGCATTCTTCTTTACAACATTGCTTCAATTCATTGAGGTTTTTGGGCATTTAACTATACACAGCTCTCTTAAGGTCTCGCCACTGCATTTCAGTGGGGTTGAGGCATTCAAAAACCTTGATCCTTTTTTGATTCTTATTTTTCAGCCATTCTGATGTAGATTCTGACTGGTGTGTTTTATATCATTGTCCTGTTGCATGATCCATTTTCAACCAAGCTTTAGCTGGCAGATACATGGGCTCACATTTGTCTCTAGAATCCTCTCATATAGAGAGGAGTTCTTCGACTTAATGGCTGCAAGGTTTCCAGGTCCTGTGGGTGCAAACTAAGCCCAAATCATCATCCCTCTATTGCCGTGCTTCTGTTTCTGAAGTGTTTCTGCTGAAATGGTGTGTTTGGTTTTAGCCAAATATGGAACTACGCATTAAAGCCAAACAACTTCACTTTGGTATGCAAATGCATTTTTGCCAACCTTCTTTTTAGACAGAAGAGGCTTTTTCCAGGCAACACTGCCCAACAAATCTTCTTCTAATTGTGCTGTCATTTAACATGGTCGTTGAGGCCTGTAGGATCTGAGATGCAGCTGTTTCTCCGAGCATTAAATGGTCTGACCTTGGGCTGACTTTGCTTGGACATCAATTCCTGAGAAGATTGGCAACTGTCTTGAACTCTTTCCACTTGTGAATAATATTTCCTACGGTCAAACATTGAGCTTCCAATTGTTTGGATTTTTTTTAATTGATAAGCAGCAACAATTCCTTCTTTAAGACCATTGCTTCTGTCTTCCTCTCTTGATATTACTGTGCAGGGAGCCAAATGGATGAGGAGCCTATTAAATCCTTACCTGGTTAGCATATAGCTTAACCTTCAATGTGAGCTTCACCAGATCACAGAAGATGTATTGGTACAACCAGAGCTGTTGTGGCACTGAAGTTCAGACAGCAGAGAGCAGGTTTCAGTGTGAGCGCAAAGTGGAAAATCCTTAGTTCCTACTGTGATAAAAATACAACCAGTGTACCATGACCAGAAAACATATCACATGACATTGGCTGGACCCTATATACAAGTGGGTAAGAAGGTTAGGAAAGTGACAGACTCTCTGAAACCATGATTTCCTCACTGAGCTGTGACAGGAGGTGTTTGACAAACAGGAGGCCTCAAACTGTGTACAACCTGTCAGACAAGGATGAGAGCATTCATCGGGAGGCTGGTACCCTACCCCCTGTTCCCACACACACACACACACACACACACACACACACACACTATACAAACACACACACATACTATACAAACACACACACATTTGTGAAAGATGCATATATTTATGGGACAACCATATTTTACATGGAGGCTCAGCAGTAAGAAATTTGTGAAGTGTCTCATGGCCCTGTTTCAGAGTCAGGTGGATTGATACATTTGACAAAAAAAATGCACATAAACACACTTTCTATGTGAATTTGCCCTGAAATTCTGATCAGTCAGAAATATTTTTCTGCTTGTAGTTGTAGAGCAGCTACAGTACAAAGTTGTGCAAAATTATGCAAACAGTTACAAATTTATGCACTAATAGACTGTAGTAGTATTAAAAAAATTTGTTTGGAGTACTATGTTTGGATTGCTATTCAATCAAGAGTTTTTTTCTACTTTTTTCTACAGCTTACAATATTCTCTCAGAGGGAAGTATAAACAGTAGACACAAAATAAAGTCAACTAAGCTGAGTATATAAAGTCAAGCTTTACACAAAACCTTCAACTACTGACAATCAAGAGAATAGAGAGAAATCAAAACTCTGAATTTGCCCTGAAAGTCAGATTAGTCCGAAATATTTTTCTGCTTAAGTTTATTTAAAGCTGAAACTTCTGGAAAAACGTTCCCTGTCAATATGCATGAATGAGGGAAATGAACCTGAAAAGATGAAACTTTCAAACAACGCTTGGAGATTATTGGCCAACTTTAGTGATCGACCAAAGTTTGTGGACTTCATCAGGGTCTGTCAGACATTATGAAGACTGAAATGTTTAACCTACATTTCAGATTAAAACACTAAACGTCCCTGCTGGTGCACCTCATTTTCACTGATAGATCACCAACAGGCTGGAACGGCGGTGCAGTGATTAGTACTTAGAGTAAAAAGGTCTTTTTAGTAAGACGTGGATTATCTGTGAATCTCTAGTGCAGGTGACACTTTCCTTTTGTGTCTACACTTTTTTAGTAGTCAAGAAGTATGCTAATTATTTCAGCAATAAGTCCAGTGTTAATGCAGCATATTTAATGTTGTCTCTTTGCATACAAAATCTGTAGTGTGTGTATCGATCTACTCTACACACGGCTGCTCCTTCAACTACACACACACTGCTTTTTGCTTTTTTCATGTTGGTCTATCACCTTTATTATCTCACATTTGTTCTTTGATCTTCTCATACAGCTCTCAGAGATACGAAAGGCTCAGAGGCAGCAATAGCAGCAGCAATAATGGCTGTCTTCTCAGTGAAGAGCAGGGTTTTCATAGAGCTAGACAGTGCTGTAATGACCGAGGAGGACACCTCACTATCGAAGCAGAAAAAGAAGGAGAAAGCTGCTGAGCTTGGAGAATTCTGCATACTAGGGCCTTCAGTGTCTGTGTGTGTGTTAGAGTATAAATGGTGGTCCAGGAAAAAAATCAAATCATTAGTAAGTGAGTGTCTGCCAGTGTTGAGGCCACCATCTCCACCCAAGGTCACTCCTTTCTACTGCTTCCAGGAGGCAGCTGATTTATAAGTGCAGCCAGGCTGCTGTAGTAGCAGTGTTAGAGACTACCTATGTCCCCTCTGACAGGGTCTTTGCTCCCCTGAGAGAATTCCATTTGAGGCTAATCACTACATAATGAGACTGTTAGTACACCTGTCACTGCCCAGCTCCATGAAAGCTCCATCAGTGCAGATGTGCTGTGATTTGATAGTGACGCCTCGCTGTCTACATGTTTAGTCTGAATATTCTTTAACTTTTTACTTTTGAATGTGTTAGGATTGTTTGAATTATGCTGTAATAGTAGAAATGGAAATCATATGGTTCAATATCATATGGCTTTTATTTTAGACTATATAGAGATTAACCGAGAGCATAGGTATGGCATTTTAGAGATATGTGCTGTCAGTACTCTGCTTTGCCGTTTAAACAAGCCTTTCTGTACTTACTCCTGCTGCTATGTCACAATTGTAAAAAATGTGTGTTATATTCTGTTTGCATTTTTAAATTAATTGTCTAAATCAGGTTTATTTACATAAATATAATTTATTTATTTATTTAATTTTTTCAATTTTTTCAATTTTTTTTTTTTTTTTTTTTTTTGGATGGTGTATTGAAGTAATTTAAATGGCCTTTAGCTGTGAATGTGACGTTTGAGTGTGGATAGTTGTCTGTCTCTAATTGAGCCAGTAACAGACTGGCAAACTGGTGACCTGTCTACTGTAGCTGTACCCTGGGAATGCTAAGCTGTGTGGAGGCTGATAACACAATGTACACAATGTTGCTGGTCAAATTCCTTCTCTTCATTGCATTGATAATAATTCTCATACCATTTTGTTTTCAACAGTTTTTTTCTCACCTAATTTTTGTTGTTGTTGCATTATTTTTAGTCTGTTTCCTTTTAATCACCCACCCCACACCATACCATTTTAACACATTTATTGCCTCACACAGTTGGTAGAGTGGTTGCCTGCCGAACATAAGGTCAAAGGTTCTTGCTTCGATCACATGTCGAAGTTTTCCTGGGCAAAACACTGAATCCCTAACAGCCCATCCCCAGCCCTGCAGTGCCAGTCTAAAGCCCGGTAGAAATTGGGGAGGGTTTTGTCAGGAAGGGCATCTGGTAAATGAGACTGGTAACTGAGTTACTAGGTAGGCTGGTAAATGAGTTGTTAAGATCCACTAAATTACTTCCCAACAGTGGTGGTCTTCTGTCAGATGCACTGAATTCCAACAAGACAATCTTGTCCACAAATGTCCATATAGGAACTTTATTGCAAAGTCCATTTCCAGAACGTCATTGTAATTGTTTTGGGGGAAAAAAAGATTAAAATCTATGTTTATTTGTAACTTGCAAATGAAAGGTTGTTTGGCCTGCATTTTACAATGTTGGCGTAAATGTGATAAAGGCAAACATGAATGCAGTGTTACTTTGCTTCAATTTCTATCTGAAGTGTCACCAGGAGGAATCATGGTGTAGGCATATAGTGATGCAAAAAAGTAGAGGCATTGCTTTGGTGAATGTTAAGACAAATGTTCGACAGGGTCTAATTTAAAGTGCTTTTAAACACTAAAAAACAGCATGTTTGGCATACTCAGATCAGGTTCTGACACCACAACCTTGAGTTGGGTCAGGTTCCGAAAGAAAAATGCAGCCCGGGGCATGTTCTAGTATCAATGCAGGATTCCATGAACTGTATAACTTACAGTCAATGGCAATGGCTTCAGGCTTGTCCCTTCGTGGAGTCCACAGTGGAACATGTTCCGCACGTTGATTGAGTTTTTATGTTCCTATTTAGCCATACATTTGTTTTTCATTACCTTTCTTTTCATTCTTTTTATATTTTGTATTGACTGGCAAATTGTTACGTGACAGACTATGCCTACTTATGACTACATAGTGTTTTCTTGCTGTCTTGGCTTTTATGTTGTGAACTTTATTTACACCTTTTTTTTATGGGGACACACCTATCATTATATCTTTCAGAGGGCACATCTGATCATCCTTTATTATTTTAGAAAAAGTTGGAGTCAGTGGCCAAAATGGTTATTTATGGGCATTTATGGGAACAACAATGGAGACCAAAAAATTAAGCGCTTTTTTATGGTGTGGCAGCTTCAAATATGTTTGAATAAGGAGAAACAACATTATGGATTTATCTTACTGCCTATATTACCCAGCCAGTCACACTGATGATGGATGATAATGCTGGCAAGAACCATGTAGGTGTTGATGAATGGTGGATGATGATGACTGTGATAATGGTGATGATGGTGATTTTTTTTTTTATTATTCTCGGCTGCACAGCACGCTGGTGCTGAGTATCTAAACACTGTCCCAGCTCCCATACATCATTCCCCCCACAGGTGCACCACCCCAACTGGCAGAGTGACCTCTTCTGTTCTTATTATGTCCACATCATTACACATGCTTGCAGTCACAGACAAAAATACTCCACTCACGTATAAATAGTAAACTAGGCCAGACTAACTTTTGGCTTCAGGATGGGAAAACTTTAGGCTGCTTGCATTTTTATTTCATCACTTTCTGCCCTTGTTTCCTGCACCCTTGTCTCACTCTCCATAACCAAACCTCTAAATATCCTCCCCCACCACACCAGCTCTCCACCGTGCTGTCCCCCACTTCTGCTGCCTCTTATCTGGCTCAGCTGGGGTCATCCATCTGGGGTCACAGACTAACTGTGGAGACTTCCCTATTTATTAGCTCCTCAAATTGTTGTGGCTTAGAAAGGCCAAAGAATCAATTGTGTGCATTAAAGACTGGCTGGCTGTCAGCAGGCAAGGAGCGAGGAGGAGGACATGGATGTGAAGAGTGCTGCCCTTTCAGCTGGAGAAATAGAATTTCATCTGGATGAATCACGGACCATTCAGCAAGAATGGAAATGAATAGGATCTAGTCTAACAACTCACTGAATTAATGACAAAAAGCAGCCAGATACAATCAGTTGGAAAAGTCAGCAAGGCACTGTTCACTTGTGCGTGCTGTCAGTAAGCAAAAAGGAATTCCTGCTTCATTTTATTGTGAAAATAACCCATGTTTTGCTAAAATGTGATTGAGTTCTTACGCCAGTAACTGGTTTTATTTTTTATTCTTACTTTGCATGTAGTGTTATTTCCTGGAGGGCAGAGGTTGGCTGGTGAAAGGAGAAGTACAGTATTGGCAGTGGGAATTTCATGTATTCTTATTTGGGATAAAGGGGGTTGCTCCAATGGGAAATCTTCTTTGACATAAACAGGGAGGCAGCCGCAGAGACAGAAGGGAATAAGGAAGAGGCAAGTTAATACTCAGAGGGATGAATGACATTTTAAGGAATAAATTAATTTTGCTGCTTTACAACTGAAAGAGTTATGAAGTTAAAGTAACGGTTGCTTATATGCTTTTAGGATTGTAACCTCAGGCGCTGGTACTGCAGCTGCAAATAGTGAAGTGAACACACATTCCTGGAATTTTGAATTTTCCAAAACTCTCATATACATTAGGTAAATGTTTGTAAATGTAGGTGTAACGGTGTTTGCTTAGTGTGCTGCCCAATGTCCAATACTCCTTCTGTTGGGCCTTTTGTTGGCTCTGCTTTCTTCCATTCCTGTGTGTCTGGGGAATTATTCATGAAGGCCAGATACAGTAGAGGAACAAAAAGAATAGGTGGAACAAAAGAAGGGATAGGAGAAGAGATGGATACAAAGGAGAAAAGGCAAAGATGAGGGATGTTTTCAGAGAGATGGCATAGGTTATACATAAGAATATGAACGAGATGGAATGAGAGGTGGAAAGATGAGACAAATGGGAGAGAATTCAGCTTTTTGGCTCTAAAGATCAAACTGATTTCTGAGCCACTCTTTCAGAAGGCTTAAAGGTGAAAATCTGCATAGAGCCAAAATCTGTTTATCTCAGCTAGAAGTGATGTGCTTGAATTATGGTTACAGACTTGTGGCAATTCTCCATGGAGCATGAGGAATTTTATTTGTTAATTATTCCAGCAACTGTTCTTTCTAAGACAGATTCAGCAGTGTCCACTGAGAGTCAGGTAGTGACACGTTCAGTTAAAGTGTTTGCAGTCCCTCGACAGTCTTGATGTGTAGAGCGTCAGGTTTAGTAACAAGTCTAACCCACCAGGGATATCTGACTTCACTCAGTCATAAATATTGTCACAGACTTGAACATTGACAGATTTAAAAGTTTCACATCTCTAAAACCCCTCCAGTCAAATGCAGCTTAGATCACTCCCAAGACATGTACATTGAATCAATATGTATCTGTGTATGGTATGGCTCTGTGCACATGTATTTACTTTGTGCACACAATCCAGTGATAGTCCATTGATCTTGGCCCTAAACAGACAACTGAAAATTACAAAAATCCAAACCCTCTCTATTTATTAAGTATCTACCTGAGCAACAAATCAATTCATCTCTCATAGTTTCATAAATAAAAACAACTGAACAATACTTTTACTCACAAGACATTTCACTTTCTTCATGATCCAAGAGACAGATTTTTTGGATGAATATGATCATTAGGAATTTAGCATTATTATTTAATGACCTGCAAGATTCTTGTCTAACCTCATCTGTCAGTTTGCTCTGGTGATGGACAGACTGACAGATGAGGTTAGACAAGAATCTCCCTGGACTATGATGTTTGCAGATGACATTGTTATTTGTAGTGAGAGCAGGGAGCAGGTGGAGGAAAATCTAGAGAGGTGGAGGTCTGCTCTGGAAAACAGAGGAATGAAGCTTAGCCGCAGCAAGACAGAATACATGTGTGTCAATGAGAGGGACCCAGGTGGAATGGTGAGGTTACAGGGAGCAGAGGTGAAGAAGGTGCAGGACTTTAAGTACTTAGGGTCAACGGTTCAGAGCAACGGTGAGTGTGGAAAAGAGGTGAAGAGGCGAGTGCAAGCAGGTTGGAACGGGTGGAGAAAAGTGTCAGGTGTGTTGTGTGATAAAAGAGTATCAGCGAGAATGAAAGGAAAGGTGTTCAAGACGGTGGTGAGACCAGCGATGTTGTTCGGCTTAGAGACAGTGGCACTGAAGAAAAGACAGGAGGCAGAGCTGGAGGTAGCAGAGCTTAAGATGTTGAGGTTCTCTTTGGGTGTGACGAGGATGGACAGGATCAGGAATGAGTACATCAGAGGGACAGCTCATGTTAGATGTTTTGGAGATAAAGTCAGAGAGGCCAGATTGAGGTGGTTTGGATATGTTCAGAGGAGAAACTGTGAATATATCGGTAGAAGGATGCTGAGGTTGGAGCTGCCAGGCAGGAGGTCTAGAGGAAGACCAAAGAGGAGATTTATGGATGTAGTGAGGGAGGACATGAAGTTAGTTGGTGTGAGTGAAGAGGATGCAGAGGATAGAGTTAGATGGAGGCACATGATTCGCTGTGGCGACCCCTGAAAGGGAGCAGCCGAAAGGAAAAGAAGAATTTAATGACCTGCAACACTTTTCCATGTTCATTATACTTTACTGTATGTTAGACAGTAATTTTACTTGGCTAACAAATAATGTTTGCCGTAAAGTTTGCCTAAAAAAATAAAATAATAATGTGTGATTTGGCACTGTGTTTGTTTAATTACAAACAGTACAAAAAAATGTAATTATTAGGTAGTGTCAGATTGACACTTTGTGTGGTATGTGCATGTCCCAGCTATGAGCACTGTTCACCACTGGCATGGAGCTGTCACTGAGCAGCTCGGGACAGAGGACAGATGGGGAAGGCGGGAGATGTGAGCAGAGGGCACTACAACGGCACCAGCCGGCTGATTCCCATTGGTGCTCAGGTTCTTTGTATAGTGGGGAGACAACAGCAATTGCAATTACAGAAAGAAACTATAATCAGACCATGAAGCTGAACAAGTAGCAACAGCATCAGTTTTTTGACTAGCTTAAGAACAAAATAAAGACATACTCACAGGATGAGTGGCATGGTTAAGTAAGACAAAAGACTTGCTTGCCCTATTGGCACTCACTACTCAGCCCAGTGGTTACATTGATTTAATTCAATTCAATTCAATTCAACTTTATTTATATAGCGCCAATTCACAACAAAGTCATCTCAGGGCACTTTACATAATAAAGTCAAGATTATAAAGATATATAAAGAGAACCCAACAATTCCCCCTGGAGCAGGCCATAGGCAACAGTGGAGAGGAAAAACTCCCTTTAACGGAAGAAACCTCCAGCAGAACCAGGGTCTGGGTGGACGGCCATCTGCCTCGACCAGTTGGGGTGAGTGGAAAGGGGAGAGAGAAAAGAACAGAGCAACAAAAAGCAACAACAAAACATCGGGCAGATTGGTAGGACCAGTAGCTGCACGCTGGAAGACACACAGCTTCAAAGCTGGGGGACACCTGCAGAAAGGGACAGAGAGAGGGGGACAGAGAAGGACAAAGACAACTACGGGAGAGAACACACAGAGTTAATGACATACAGTGGTGACAATTGCGGGGTGAGAGGAGAGGAGAGATGGTCAAGAGGAGGAAAGGAGCTCAGTGCATTGGGGGGTGGGTCCCCCAGCAGTCTAAGCCTATGGCAGCATAACTATAACTAACTATATGCTTTATTAAAAAGGAAGGTTTTAAGCCTAGACTTAAAAGTAGAGAGGGTGTCTGCTTCCCGAATCTGAACTGGGAGCTGGTTCCACAAGAGAGGAGCTTGATAGCTAAAGGCTCTACCTCCCATTCTACTTTTGGAAATTCTGGGAACCACAAGTAGGCCTGCATTCTGAGAGCAAAGTGGTCTACTGGGAGGATATGGTGCTATGAGGTCTTCTATATATGATGGAGCCTGACCATTCAGAGCTTTATATGTAAGAAGCAGGGTTTTAAATTCTATTCTACATTTAATGGGAAGCCAATGGAGAGAAGCTAGTGAAGGTGAAATATGATCTCTCTTGCTAGTTCCAGTCAGCACTCTTGCTGCAGCATTTTGGATTAATTGCAGGCTCTTTAGGGAGTTACTGGGGCATCCTGAAAGTAGGGAATTACAGTAGTCCAACCTATAGGTAACAAATGCATGGACCAGTTTTTCAGCATCACTTTGAGACAGGATGCTCCTAATTTTGGCAATGTTCCGTAGGTGGAAGAAGGCTGTTCTAGAGATTTGTTTTATATGTGAGTTAAAGGACAGATCCTGATCAAAAATAACTCCAAGGTTCCTTGCAGTAGTACTGGAGGCCAGACTTATGCCATCTAGTGTAACAATATGGTTTGACATCATATCTCTGAGATTTTTGGGCCCAAATACTATGACTTCAGTTTTGTCTGAGTTTAAAAGTAAAAAATTGTGGGACATCCAGGCCTTTATGTCTTGTAGGCATGCTTGAAGCTTTATTAACTGATTATTTTCATCTGGTTCCATAGATAAATATAGCTGTATCATCAGCATAACAGTGGAAATGTATGTGTTTTCTAATAATGTTGCCTAAAGGAGATATATATATATAAAGTAAAAAGTATTGGTCCTAACACAGAGCCTTGTGGAACTCCATAGCTAACCTTTGTGTGCATGGAGGATTCATCATTAACATGAACAAATTGAAATCTATCAGATAGATAAGATTTAAACCAACCTAGTGCAGTTCCTGTAATTCCAATTTCATGTTCCAGTCTCTGTAATAAAATGTTATGATCAATGGTATCAAATGCAGCACTAAGATCTAACAGAACAAGTATAGAGATGAGTCCAGTATCTTAGGCCATGAGAAGATCGTTGGTGACTTTTACCAGTGCTGTTTCTGTACTATGATGAGCTCTAAATCCTGACTGAAAGTCTTCATACAAATTATTCCTATGAAGGTGATCACATAATTGTTTTGCGACTACTTTTTCAATTATATTAGAAATAAAGGGGAGATTAGATATTGGTCTGTAATTGGCTAAAACACCTGGGTCAAGACAGGGTTTTTTAAGTAATGGTTTAATTACAGCTAACTTATAGGCCTGTGGTACATAGCCTGTTTCTAAAGATAGATTTATGATATCTAATATGAATGTATCTATTAAGGGTAAAGCTTCCTTGAGCAGCTTAGTTGGAATAGGGTCTAGCAGACAGGTTGTTGGTTTAGATGAGGTAATAATTGAAGTTAGCTCAGAGAGATCTATGGATAAAAAGCAGTCTAACAGGGATTGGGGCCTTATTGATGACTCTAGCACTGCTGTACATGAAGATCTATCTGTAATTTTTGGGGGGAGGATCTGGTGAATTCGTTCTCTAATAGCTAAGATTTTATTCATAAAGAAAGTCATGAAGTCATTGCTGCTCAAAGTGATCAGGGATGAGATACAACATACAGCAGCAGCATAAGCTATCTGCTTGCCTGTAATCATGAAAAAATTCAGTGCATCTTCTTTGGCACATTTTCATAATTATGTGCTGTTTGTAGCTCTGTTTGAATCTCATCTCTTCACATGTGTAGACAACATGTTAATATAAGATTTATGTGTTCATTTGGGTTTGGGCCTGAAAAGGAGTGTGGTACACTTTGGCGTAGTACTGTAGCTGTTCATATGAAATTCAGTGTTGGTGCAGTACAGGTGAAATGTAAGGAAAAAAACAATGTAAAGCTTCTAAGGTGAGAGAGGAGAATGTTAAAATAATGTTACAATAAATGGAGAGAAAAAACAAACATATTGTCTCATTAAAATATGTACATAAAACAGCAGATTATACACAGGTCTATAGTTGGAAAATTGGAGAGATGAAGATTAGACCACAGGAAATGGAGGGGAAAGCTGTGGTGAAAGGAAAAAAACATATTGCTGATAGTTGAGCCAGACAGCAGAAGAAAGGGCAATACAATCTTTAATCATTAAACTACAATTTAGCCCCTCCTTCTCCAGCACTTTGGTTCCTGATTCTCTGGTGCAATAAAACTTAATTACCCTATTGTATGTGCCTGTGTACTTGTGTTGCTCCACTTCCCTGAGGCACTGGGAGGCCAGTAATGGTGTGATTAGATCAGACCCTATGTGCCCTTTTTATTCCCAGGGGAAAGGCAGCAGTGGTCAGTTAACCTTCTGTACTGTATCCTTAGGACCCCTCACATTTACTCCCCCCATAAATGTCAATTTTTGCTGTCATTTTTTATATTCACCACCTCTGGTTGGGAGTTAGCACCACTGAATCACAGTAACACAGCAGGTCAGCATTTGAAGTCACAATCCGATGACCAATAATCACATGGGAAAATGTTCTGAGCATTAATGAAACGGCTGAATTGTTTGGGAAGAACAAGCAGCACTACAAACCGCATGGACACATAAAAACAAACATCCCAGTTATGTCAGACATTCTAAAAATATGTAAATGCTCTGCTCATATAGCCCTTATATCAAACCCACACTGAGCTGCAGTCTGTCTGAGCTACAGCTGTTTTATGAGGAAGAATGGAAGAAATCTTCCTGAACAATGTGAAGATCAGATCCAGAGCAACTGGAGGAGGTTATTGGTGCCAAAGGAGGTTTGACAACTTATTAAATCCAAAGGTGCACCTGTGTTTTTTATCAGCAATGTGACTGTTGACTGGGTTTGTTCAGTAAATGCAGAAAAGATTTCAATTGTTTTCATGTTATTAGCTTATTTTTTTATTTGTGACAATGATTGGAGCATAATTTAGGAGTGATCAAAGAAAACCAAGTGATTCCAGAAGTGTTAGACATACAGTATACAGTCTAGAGTACATATACACTCTGGCAATATAGTTGAGTAGAAGGAAGCTAACGAGGGTGTATATAAAGTCACGTGAGAGTTAGAACTCCCAGAATGCCCTCTGTCCCTCTGGGTTCAGGTTTCCAAGACTACCTTGATTTCCCCTCCATCTCGCTCTCCCTCTCTCTTGCTTACAATTCCTCTGTCTCTTGCTTATCCAAGTGAACCGGTACTAAAACATCATCGGAGCTCTTTAATTGGCTCTTTTCTGCAGAGGAAAACCTGTCTTGTCTGTGAACGCTGACATGAGAGGCAGAGGGGTCATTGTTGGGGTCATGTGCATTTGTGTGTGTGTGTGTGTGTGTTAAAATGAGGTAATGAGCTGCTTGAACAACTCTCCTCTGGAAGCTCTTTTCATTTGTTGTACTTCCCATAGACCTCCTAATGGATCAAGCCATGTTATCTTCTCTTTTTGTGGAAGGACCTCTCTTTATGCCAACCCACTCAACTACATAGAATAGGACTCTTCACTCTGTGCGAGGTCTGTGTGTGTGTGTGTGTGTGTGTGTGTGTGTGTGTGTGTGTGTGTGTCTGTGTGTGTGTGTCTGTGTGTGTGTGTGTGTGTGTGTGTGTGTGTGTGTGTGTGTGTGTCATTCAGTTCTGAGTGCCCATTGCACCTCCTGTCTGCTCTGCTGTTGAAGCAGGGATGCTGATGTCTTGGGAGTGGGTGTGGGTGTAGAGACCCTCTCTGCTTGATATATTATTTATCCATTTTAACTGCAAACCTTTAGTTCATGTAACATTTCTCTTGTATGTGATTCTGTGCAGACAAGACAAAATCCAAAAGCATGTCATTCTGTCTCACTTCAGAACCAAATTAGCATTTTCTGTGCTTTTTCTAGAGACTTTGGTGTTGTTTTGTTAACTCAGAGGTGTTGATTATACATATGTTCAGAGGTACAACAAAACAAGCATTTATTCAGCGACTTAATATCCAGTGAGCTATCAGTTTATTTGCTCCCACCTAGTGGTGGATCATGCTTGGTACAAATTCAGCATTCTTAAACAACTCATGTGAGAGTAAGTGTAAAGTGCATTAAAATAAACTCTGGACTGGATACCTTTACTGTATATAAGGACTTGATTAAAAACAGTTTTCATTGTGCCATAGGTCATATGTACGGATGTGTTGTTCAACTCAGTCCCTGCCAGGTTCTGTTGAATTTTCTGTTTCTGCTGGTATGACTCCCTGGAAGTTAATCTTTTATCTCAGCTAAAACAATGAGTGTGAAATCACACGAAGCAGGCATGTCTTTAGGTAGCTTGAAATTGTATTACGGACCATGCATGCTTAAGGGATGTATTGAATATGGGTATGCATGTTTGCTCATGTGCTCTGTGTTTATAGCAGAAGATCATATTTAATGTCTTAATTAAGAGGGATTAATGCAAATGAGGGAATTTTATTCTATTGCCCTGTAAGGCTTTTTGTTTCTAATACCCAATCCAGGAATATACGGAGTATCGTGGACTTGCTAAGATAAATTTAATTGTAATAAAAGGGAAAACCGGACTAGATCTGCTTAAATGCGACGATGCATTATGATTGAAATCAATAACTCAAGGTGTCACTCATTGTTGGTGCTGTCAGCTTTCTGATTTTCAATTTTAATTCGTTTTTTGGATTGAAAAAAAAATGTCTCTGCTTCTGCTGCCTGCTGTAATGTAGGGAAAAAAATAGAAGATTATTGGTGTAAAAGAGGACATGCTGTATAGCAGCACTCCTTAATTTCTTCCCACTGGTGACCCATTGTGTACAGTATTGAAAACATTACAATACAAATATCAGACCCTATTTGATTTTTCTGAAAACAAAAGCCAGTATCTAGCTGCACAGACATATCTTAATGAACAAAGCTTAGCTGGACCATGGACTTTTTTTCACATGTTGTGATGTTTCAGGAGATACCGATGTCAAGGTGTAAAGGTGAAGACACATGCTTTAAAATGTCAATGATTTAGACCATCACAAAATATAGATTGTTTGGAGAAGACTTCATATTGACATCAAGGGGATGTTTGATTTGGACTGCAGCTCACTGGCTCCACTCTGAGCCAGGCAGAAGCCCCGTAAAACAATGTGAGGAACACCTGATTTATGTTTTGTTTTTTCCTACCCACACAGTCTGTGGTTAAACAGTTTGCTCATCTTTAATGGGACAGATGTTTCTGAACAATTTAGATTTACATGAATAATTATAACAGCATTCTAAAAGGTTCTCCTGTGTCCCATTATAACTAATTTATAGACTTTATGTGTTTAATTTTTTTTCTATCGAAACAATATTTATTTGTTTGAGGAAAATTACATTTGGCATGGTGAATACTAATACAGTTGCTTTCACTGACCACTGGAGGCCACTACAATCCACTTTTGTTTCTTTGTATATGTCTCAGGAGTCAATAAAAAGAATAGCAATCACTCTCCTCTCTCCTCCCTCATATATTTTACAAAAGGTTAGTTTATCTGTTGGTTCCTAATGTTGTTAAACAATGATATTCCCTTTTCTTTATGTAAGCACAGTCACTAGCTCTCAGCAATCAAATGTACAGCATCCAGCTTCTATGAGTCTATATTTTTTATTTTGCCTAATTTGATCTTTTAAAACTCTCTCTGCCTGTCTAATGTTTTCCCTGTCAGCAAACTTTACCTTGGCCTAGCTGCACCGCAGAATTTATCTTAAGCAAATGGCCAGAGGACATGCCAGATTGTAGATTAGTCACCAAGGCTTCATGGTTAATCTTGGCTGTCACTGAGAGGAGGTCAGCTTTCAAAAAGCTTAAGGCAACGATAAAAAGATTTAGGAGATTGAGGTGTGTTTGTGTATGTGTGTAGGCTTTTACACAGATGCTGGCTGAATCAGCTTAATCTCAGGTAACATCTCTCTCGAGAAAATTGAATCTGCTGATATTTCTTTTTTTACTCAGCAGCATTAAATGTTCACTTATTTTCTAGTTTGTTCAAAGGCCTATTAGGATCTGCTAGAGTTTAAGATGTGTTTGAACTAGAGAGTGAGTGTGTGTATGTGTGTGAGTGGGTCGGTGTGCGTAACTATTCCTCTAATTGCGTAAGTGGCTTAGTGTGTATCTCCACCCTCTTTCTACTGATAATGCCTGCTGTCCACCATTGTGAGACTGACAAGAATGTTTCTGAAAAAAGAACAAGATGACCGGATGTGATCTGTGCAGGACACTCTCAGCAATGTACAGAGACATCATTGATGAAAACCTGTTCCAGAACACTCTGGACCTTATACTGGGGCGACAGTTCATCTTTCAACAGGACAACGACCCTAAGCACACAGACAAGATAACAAAAGAGTGGCTACGGGAAAACTCTGTGAATGTCCTTGTGTGGCCCAGCCAGAGCCCAGACTTGAACCCAATGAACATCTCTGAAAGATCTGAAAATGGCTGTGCACCGATGCTCCCCATCCAACCTGATGGAGCTTGAGAGGTACTGAAAAAAGAATGGGAGAAACTGCCCAAAAATAGTTGTGCAGAGCTTGTAGCCTCATGCTCAAAAAGACCTGAGGCTATAATTGATACTAAAGGTGCTTCAACAAAATATTAAGTAAAGGCAGTGAATACTTATGTACATGTGATTATTATTTTATTTTTTTGTAAATTTACAAAGATTTCAAAGAAACGTCTTGTTGTCATTATGGGGTATTGTTTGTAGAAGTTTGAGGAAAATAATTAATTTGATCTGTAAAAAGGCTGTAACCTAATAAAATGTGGAAAAGGTTAATGGAAATACTTTGTGGATGCACTGTATGTCACATTTTCAGTTGCAACACTTTAATTTCATGCAGCAGCAAACTGCAGATTTTAAAGGATTTCTCAGGAGTTAGCGGAAATAGACTAGTGAAAAATAGGAGAGTGAATACCTGATTTGCATGGATCAGGTGGACACGAACACGACTCTGAATAAATTATAATTGTTTTGTTTTAGTTGGATGTGAAAATAGACAGCTCTTTGGACACGGATGGCATGTCAGAGGTTTTCAGCTTGATATTCTGTACTTTAGCCCCACAAACATTATTATTATTGCAGTTATACAGAAGGGACATATACCCGATACCCTCAGATACCCGAGGGTCATCTGTGAGGTCGCATGAGGTACACCTGTCTGCTGTGAGCTCATTCAATAGTCTGTTCTCACTCTTTCTGTCACTGGAAGGGCAGTTTTACTGTGATCAAACTCAAAAGTATTTGCATTGCAGAGGCTGTTTGCAGATGTGCTGTATGGGTCTGTAACTTCATTAAAAAAACTATCTCATGTGTGGGACAGCTCAGAAGTGTGTCTCTAATGCACAGTTAAAATTAGTGTAAGAAACAGTAGGGACCTCCTGCTGTCTTTCTTTTGTCATGGATGTCAGCGTCAGACTCAGAAAATTCAACTCAGTTCCTATAAGTGCAAGTGCATGAAAGCAAACTAGTCTTTCACTAAAAACTCATTTGGCTCTGTACTTGTTAAGGAGTATCTCAGGACTTCTGTTTTATAATAAACTCGTGTGATTCATCATTTTTTCTCTTTAATATTTTTCTAATTTTTTTAATTATCATCCTTCTTTCTCTTACCTACTTTGTCCAACATTTCAGTGTCACCTTAATACAACTGTAAGGTCTGGCTTTGTCATTTCCACTGATTCCAGTTTTCCGGCTGCACCAGTCTGTCATCTGTTATGTTGTGTTTTTCTTTGCTGGTGGTCTCTCAAACCCTTGGGGGGGGTCCAACCCACATGCCTCTCTGTTTACTGAGCAGGCCACTTTGTCCTAAACACTGTTGCCATGCTGCCTTTAAATCAGCAGCTAATGTGATGAAAGTTTGCATCCACTCTTTCTCTTTCTCACTATTACAGTTTATTTGCATTCAGCTTCTCCGGCTACGACAGTTTTCAGCATCATTAACTCCTTGTGTTGCCTTATTGCTTTTGTTGGCACTTACGACTGGTACCAGAACAACCAAATAAGTCCATCATTCACAGCAGAGCTGTGTGCACTGCAACAGCAGCCAAGCAAAGCACTGGCCTGTGTTTTATGGCAGGACTAAGTACTTTAGAATAGACATAGTTCACTGTGTCCATTTTGTTGGAAAAATTAGGAGTTACTCAGTTTATTTAGCTCGATACCTAATGTCTTCATGCTGTGCTTGTCTTGTCTCTTCTGTGCCTCTTACTGCACCTCTGATGCCTTGTTACTCTAAGTTCTATTTATACACGTTGTTATCCGTGAATGAAGCTTTTCTGGCAGGAGTCGCTGAGTAGTGCCAGCCTGGGAAAGAACGCCTGTCCTGGGCCTCCACAGAGGACATGCCTTTAGTTTCTGGAAGAGTTGTTCATTGCCTCTTTGCTGGTTATGTAAGTAGCTGACCCTCTGAGGCTGACACAATGTCATGAACTCAATTTGAACATGCTTGGCAACAGAACCAGATGATATTTCTTTGCATATTTCATTTTCAATTCAGTGTAATAGTATTTGAAGTAATTTAAAATAGTCTTAAATCTGTAAAAGTGTCAGGTGTCTACTATAGTCACATTTATATTGTGGTTTTGTGATTGTTCAAATCCAGTGGTTTGTCTTCTCACCATGTGATGTAGTAGTGACCTCTGCTATTAAAACACTGTGGTGTCACTGTTGCACGTGGTGAGTGATGCAAAGCATGTAAAATACTTTCCATCCTGGTATTAAGGTATGTATTCAGAATATTTTCATCATTGACCATCCTCTTTAAAAGAACCAATGTTAATCTAAATCTACTTAGAGTAAAACTAGGTTAAGACGTCCTTCTACTCATTGAGCAGGTCTAATGGGTGAAGGAGAAGTGAGAACCTCTTGCACCGCTGTTGAAGTGATGCTGTTAGTGACATAGTGGAGAAGGAAGCAGCCTAATTGGAGAAGAAAGACGCGGAGGAGGATGAGGGTGTTGAACACCAGATGTTTAGCTATATGGTTGAAATGGAAAATAGCGCAAGTGGAACTGAAGTTGTTACGCTGGTTGATTCTCTTTATGTGGCTTCTCTCCCTCCCACCTCACAGCCTTCCATTAGAGGTTTTGGGGACATTTTACGGAAATTAGGTCTCTATTTTGCGTCATGGGCCTAATATAAATAAGTAAATGTGTCTGGACCATGTATAGGCTCTTATTTTGTGTATGTGTGTGTGTCTGCCTGTTAGTTTTTACACTCATGTGATGCCATGGCATGTTGCCAAGACTGGTTTCCATTCTACCCCAGGGCTCCTACACCATTAATCACTGTGTCATACGTACAGTGCCAGCTGTTGCAGAGAAATGACTCCCGAGTGTGTGATGAAAAAAGGAAAACACGAATCAAATACTTATTAACTTTCAATAAAATGAAACTGAATATGACTAATTGCTGAGAATGATAATCACAGAGGAACAGCTCAGCTTTCTTCAGATAATTTGTGTGTTAGTCCAGCTCTTCTATGAGACAGGGAGACCACTGTTTGCACTGAGATCAATTCAGTGAGACTAATTGTAAACTGTGTAGAAGGCTTGGTCTACGCTTCTATCTTCTTTATATTTGAAGTTTTATTGTCTCTATTGGCTTCTCTTTTTTACATTTTGTAAAGCACTTTGTGATTTTATCTGTGAAAGGTGCTATATAAAATAAATTTTATTTACTTACTTACTTACTTACTTCCTGTCTCGTGTGTCCTTAATTTACTCTTCCTTGTTGCACTCACCTGGGTTCCCCTCTCTGCACTACTGTTGTTAAAGGGAACTTCATCAGCTAAACATGTTTATGCGAGTGGCGCAGGCTGGAGTGCATGATTTGATAATATTGTCGCTTTATTGCGTCACGTGAATGTCGTGGCAACAACAACTGTTGTTTTACGCTGAACTCGAATTCCAATCCTCTATGTTTTGTGACCCATCCACCACCACAACCTTCCTCCTGACAAAGTTTGGAGTGTCTAAATGCTGTTACTACAGCTGCTAGATGTAGTCAAATGGCAACACGTATCTTGCTCATTTTAGCCGCCTGGAACAAACCAACTACTCTGTGAAATATCACAGGAGGACAGTCTTGGTCTTGTGTTCCAATAAAAGAAAATTAATTAAATAATTTGTAAATTTTTTATAGTTTAACTGTGCCAAATCAACATGCAGACAATGATCCGCAGTGGCGACCCTGTGTAAATGATCTTTGCCTCCCAAATTTTATGTCCATCTCATAATGCAGCATGACATTTACTCAAGTAACTCAAGTAAGTTTTTACAATGCTTGTAAAATGCAGGAAAAAGGTTAACAAAAGTAGAATCTTTGTTTGTATTTCATTGTGTCCCTTCCCCTTTATAGAACACATTCAAGTAATGGATTAGTGAAATAATATTATCCTTAATTTTGTTGAAGACCCCACTCAGGGATTCTTGGTGGTCCCTCCACCCAAAGTATGGCAACTGCTGCAACACCTCTAACCACAACATGGCCAGCATGTACGTCACTCAGTCTCTAATAAAAACACGACAGCCACTCCTTTTCCTTCTTGTTGGCCTCCATCTGTGTGACTCTGTGTATGACTGTTTGTAAAGAGAAACTTTACAGCATTAAAGCTCTGCTCAGCTTTTTAGAGCACAGGATCAAGAGTTTACGTTGTCGCACTAAAGGTAAAAAACCAATGTACTGTACACGGTTTATGCTTTCTTATGTAACAAAGAAAATGTGACATAAAAATCTTATGTATAGTCCCACTATGTAGCGTAATTTTTTTTATATAATACTGCTGAGTGTCCCCATACATCAGTACACAATAAAATACACTTTTAGTGGTGTTTACTGTGAGGTGTTTACTGTGACTCTTTGGAGTCCTTGACTTTCCACAATGGACTTCAGCAGTGTTAGCCTTATATTAAAAACCCATATTAACCCCCAAAAGTAAACATTAATTTCTGCTTCTAGTCATGATAAAAGGCAGTCAGTACTGAGTCTCAATATTGACTGCAGGACTGGTCTTGGTGCCACTTCAGTCTTGACTACAGTCCATGTGTGAAAGGATATTAAGGATGTGAGCAGGCTCTGTCTCTTGCTGCCACACTGAGCACCTAATGAGCAGAAATAACTCTCCTGCTATTTTCTACACTTCTCATCCCATTTTATCGATATGCTGCAGAGTGAGGCGGCACGTTGCCATGGAAACAGCAGACAAAGACGATGAACAGGGGTGTAAGCAAGCAGGAGAGAGGCCTCCCTTGAGTAACACTGTGTGTGTGTGTGTGTGTTTTATGAATGCATCCCTGCATCCCTTTCAGCTATGTTTGCGGCTTTCACGAAATGTATACGTCACATTGGCCTTGCTCTATTTTTTGTGAAGACAACATGGAGGTGATATTCAGCAGTCCCCTATGGGACAGTGTTGCTGGACAGTGGAGGCTATCTGTTAGCTTTATGTTCGTGGTGTGACATTTTTAAAGGGCTGCATAGTTACACAAAAGGGACCATCTTTGATGTTTGTCATTGTTTCTGAAAAGATGCATTCTCCTCACACCACTAGCAGCTTTCTGTATTTGGCACCAACCCATCAAACACATGGCAACATTATTATTTCCATCACTGCACTTTTACCTTCATTACTCTCGTGTTTGTGTCCTAACCAAAAGAGAGCATTGGAGCTCGCTGAAATGTGTTACAAAATCATAAAATTTGTTCCATGTGACAGGGAAGTCTTTTGGGTGTGAATGTACTGTAGTGTCATATTGTGTGAGTGAAAATGGCTGAATTCTTAGTTAGGTAGGCTCCCCTCTTCAGGTTAAACAGCCTCACACTCTGAGAGAAGGTTCAACCAGCCTCCGGCTACAATGGCCCTCCCCCCGTCACCTATCAGCGCAGGGCCCACAGGGAGTAGAAGAAATGGCCTCATCACACACTGGTTAGAAAGAAATAGGCTAAAGGAAATGACAGAAGGAGAAAATGGAAATAGGTGAGAATACAGTTGATGTCAAGGACTAAAAACGTGATTGGATCTTGAACACTTGACTTGGCTTGATGGTGGAAAAACATGTTTGCTGACTGATTGGAAAGACTAGCAGCTGCATCGAACCATTGAATTGACGACCACATCACTGTCGCCATCCTCATTCCTTCAGAGTCTCCCAGAGACATGTCAAATCCTGGGTGATAGAGATGCATACAGACTGACTACATCATGTTAGTCAGTCTCCATGTTAATCACAGTAATTAATTCAGTGTTATTTCTTCATGAGGCGCGTTTGGAGATGGAGTTCTCAGGAGGAAGAAAGGCTTGCTGATTAAATTTGATTTCAGTTACGCCTCTCAGCTGTATGATGATGTACCCATTTTCCATGGTGACATCTTTATCAAGGAGCTTCTCTCCAATTTGATTAGCTTGTTTCAGATGAAGGGTGGTCTAATTTGATTTTCCACGAAGTTTTGAATCAGAAAATGCCTGTAAAATTGAATAATGGGTTTAGAGTCATGGGAGCAGATAATACAGGCATAGTAATGTGAGAGCAATGAGAACATTTTTCTGTGACACTGTATATGACCTGGACTGTCCCTAAAGTCTGCATCCTGAACTTGAAGCAATTTTCCTGATCATCTGTTAGTGTTTCCAGACAGCATTAAATACATAGTGTTTAAATGATGACATAAGGTAAATACATGAATCTTGAATTTGTGATGACGGGTGACGTGTCTACATCTGCTACTGGACAAGAGTTTGTGCAGTAGCTATAGATAAACCACTCAATGAGGATGTGAGCTAGCTGTGCTACGCAGCAGTTAAAGGCGGCTATGAAAGGATCTAGTTAGCCCCCTCTGGTCTGCAAGCCCTTTATAGCTTTAGAGTCCAGTGGAGATATGCCAGTGAAGCAGAGATAGTCCTGGGATGCAGCCAGCAGCAGTCTGAGGCCAGCTCCAGAATCAGCATCAAACTTGCTCAAATCTGTATGAGAACTTCTCAGTGAGCTCTAGCTCCAGTTCCAGTTTTACTTATGAAACAATTAATTAAAATGGTATACTGTAATACTTTTCCCAGAATGAATTTCAGTCAGTGTTTATATATAGTGCATTGTATTTACCCTCCTTTACAGTTGTATCCTCTTTATTTTACTTTCTATATACACAAAGCCCTAATTCAGCGTGTGTGTGTATATTTGAGGTAATGAGCCACTTTTTTCCTTCTCTCTCTGTGGTGATATTAAGTTCAGAATTCAGCTAAAGCTGGGGTGACTGTGGTGTCACTCTTTCTAGGCTGTATGACAAAAGCAAAAAGACAAGCTCCCCTCGGGCTGGGGGTTATATCTTGGTGTTTCCAGGGGTTAGTTTCAGACCAATAAGCAGGATCTAGTTGAGATTTCATCTCCACTGATTAGCATAGCAAATGTTTGAGGTGAACAGCAGTCTTTGAGAGTTTGGGAGTAGCTTTAACCTACTGAACGTCACGTTTTCTAAGTCATTAACTTAATCACACACACTTTTTTCACTCTACACTCCCCAAAATGTTTTTAATAATCACATTGTGTATGAAAACTATTGAATGAGATGTTAAAATAGTTTGTGTCTGTTCATTTCTCTGAAGGTGATCTATTTTAAATTTATGGACAAATGCATGTATTTCCAAAGGCCTAATTCACTTATCTTGTCCCTATTTACAATATATGTTGTGTCTTTTCCCATAAATGCTAGAGTAAACTGAGCTTATCCTTTGTTGCTTTTCATTTCTTTTAAGAACATCCCTGCTATTTAAAGGTAGTTGAAAAGTAAACCTTTAAAATTATTCTGTTGCAGTGGAGGCTTGAGGAGTTGGTGTGGTTCCTGTTTAGCAGGTTCAGTTAGCTGATTAACCTGGCCAGATAATAGCAAGTACAACTTTGCCACAAGTGACATTTATTCTCTTTTTTCCTCACATTTAGCGTCTTTGAAGGGGGGCTAGACCATGTCCCAGCAGTCACTGGGCAGAAACATGGCATCAAATTACATGGACTGCTTTAACTTTATTGTGTGTTTTTTCCAAAGTTTCTGGTAGATATACCATGAAGACAAGAGGACTCCACTGTGTATTATAATCAACCTATTCACTTCCCCTTAACTTTAAAGTCAGGAGTACTTTTCCCTTTTTACTGCTGAAAACACTGCTCAACAAAGTCAGGAAAGACTTTCCCCTCTGGTGAATGAAGGAATCTATTATTGTCCCGTGTAATTTAACACAATATTGAGATAGGACATGTGATTTTCCAAGTAAATTAATTCAGGCTGCACAGAAGCTTTTGGCTCCTTGAAGACTTTATTAAAAACACTGCATGCTCCTCTGCTGCTGCTGGCGTTGCCAGTGGATGGCAGCTGAATACTTTGTGAAAAGCTGCCCCAGGGTGAATACCCGTGGATACTGGATGGTCCCAGACCACGGATTTGACAGCATGTGGTCCTCCACTGTTGTATAAAAAGTTCATTCTTACCTCTCCGGATGGTCAGAGGTAAGAAATTGAACATACTGACTGCTCTGAGAGCTACAAGGTGCACCATCTTCTATAGTCAAATGTCTCTGCTTTTGACTGGCAATTACTGGAAAGTACTGCAGTTATTTCTCTATCTAATATGCATTTATAACACTTTGTAATAAATTTACAGGCTATTCAAAACTACCACTTACTAGATTTTAATTAGCAGGAACAGAATCTAAACAGTATATCTGGTTACTGGAAATCTGTGTATACATGATGCAGAAGAGTAATCTGTTCGGGTCTTTGTGTTAAATTATTAAATTATTAAATTTCTCTCGTAATTTAAGCAGACTTTTTTATTTTAGAAACGAGACAGCATCGCCCCATTAATGAGCTCTCTTTTTATTCAGGCTTTCACTCAGCCACATGTTCCTGTAAGACAATTAGAAACCTGGTTACGCGCTAAGAAATCAGTGTTCTCTGATAGAAATCTACCTGGGGAAACCAGGTTTCCCTAATCATTATCTCAGTTTCAGAAACCAGCTTTTCTTTTAAGAAATCAGGTTTACAGAGAAAGCTAACTGTAAACTGCTTACTTAAGACCTTATAGACTGACTGAGGATGTCACAATTTCCAATATTGGAATAAAAAAAGTTGCTGAATTTTCTTCACACAGCACATGGACATGATTACATATAAGCTAAATCCCTCCCCTCTTTTAAAACTCTGGATATTTCCATTTACCTATTGTGTACCCCGTGTTTCACTTGCATTAATTTTATCATCATAATGTCATATTTTTATATTTTGTTTCTCCTTGGCCATACTTTGAACATTTGTAATGTGTATGTTAGCACTGTCATTTCTGGTTTAAATCATATCAGGTTGTTGAAAGAAATAGGGGTTAAGATACTATATATCACACCACAGTTCAAGTTTTTTAGTAAGTGAATAAAAAGAATTTATTCCACAAATTTCGAAATGACTAAAATAGACTGGCTATATTTGTGTACTACTAATTTGTTCATTTTGAGATACAAAGTTATGATCCACAAGCCCTGATTTTGGTGGACAGTGTTTTTGCTTGTTATAATTACTTTTAAACATAGCTTTAAAACCCAAAGAATGTGGCTCAATGCCAAATCCTCAGTGCGTGTTTGTAGAGTCAAGACATCAGATTAACCTAAAATACAATATCTGCGTTGTACTGTGGCTATCCTCAGGCAGGCAATCAGTCAGAGGGGAAGCTGCAGCTTTTCTAGTGTGTTCCTCTTCAGGAAAACATAGCACTTATCATCAGAGAGAGAGAGAAATATAGTTGAATCGGACCACACATGATGCCAAAGGAAGAAATGTGGAATAGAAAGAGATGGGTGTATGATGATGGACGGTATTTGTGACAGATCCTTTGGGAGCTTAGAGATTGGCCTGCCTGTCACTCTCAGCAGCCACCAAACATGCTTACTGTACCTCATGTCCATGTTTAACACAGGGGCTGTATGTGTGTGCCTTTGCTAAGCTGCTGCTGTGAAATTGGACTACAGGGGCTGCTGAATAAAGGGGGAGATGAGTCAAGGTTCAAGGACAGCATTTCATTTTTCAAGGTGTGTGTGTTTGTGTACAGAGTAGTGTGTTGGTCTTTTGTGCAGTTGCATTGGTGTGTCCATAAGTGTATGGTGAGGGGAAGGAGCTGGCAGTGACGCTGATTTAATCTGACATGGTAAAGGCTTGTAAAGGATGCTTCGGGCCCATGAAAATCTCTTTGCAAACCAGCTAGATCCAACCCCTCCTGTTAGTCCCTCCATTCTCTCCTATCTTCATCTCCCTCGCAGCATCACTCTGTCCACCCTTGTCCTCTCTCCCTGTTTTTTAAGGCATTTTTTTCCTTTTAGCCAGCTTGAGGAACCATTTCATGGCTATTTAGATCGAGTGTCTTCATCGAGTCAGGCATCTGTGTTTTTCTCTCTAGCTCTCATACTGTATGTATCAATGACTCTCCTGCTGCTGCAGTGATCTGCTGCTGCCAGCTGGTGTGACTGCTATGCCGTAATGAGAAGATTAAGGCCTGGTTTTTGTAACTGTCATTTCACTTCACTTGAACCCTGATTTTTACACCACCATTAGTGCATGTTTACCTACCCCTTGTTATCACATCAAGGAATAAAAAAACTAATCCTTTGTGGTTTTCTTTTCACTGTGGCTGAAAGTTTGACTCTGGCTTGGCACGAATACTTAACAGCAAATAGGATTATAGCAGAACGTAGAGTGGGCAATTTTGAGCGGGTGCTTTACTGATCCAGGCAAGGCCCACGCACTGAGCTCTTTAAAGGATTGCCTACTGATAAAGGGCACACCTTCTAATCTGATCTCCAGATTGCTACTGTCAGAAACAGTAGAGGTGCATTTAATGTGGCATCTGCTGCTAAATAGGCACCACTGGCGTGCTGAACAGCTAAGGAGTTATTAGTTTTGGTTGAATGAGTAGTCAAGGAGAAAATCATTAGGATTTAAATGTGAATGATACACTACAGAGTTTGTAAAAAAAAAACAAAAAAAACAAAACAGTTTCATAATTTCTTATTATTGAAATGAATTGGAGGTTTTGGTTACTAAACACATTATTTATTGTGTTAGAATGACAACTGCAAAGAACCATCAATGCATGTACAGGGAAGGTGAGCATGTATAAACAATTTAAATACAGTATAATAATAATCTTAATCTTGAGAATATAAATTCTAATTCTAAAACTGTATTATCAAACTTTCAGAACACACATATTTATTTATGAATGAGCCAAAAGGATAAGGATTCCACTGAGTTTCTTGTCACACCTGCATCACTGAATACAGCTTTCTGTGGAGTTTACCAGTGTAAATCAGTGGTAAAAACATCCACATTTAAACACAGTAACCTTTGGGCCCCTGTATGGAGTCAGATTCATCGCAGCCAAATTGGCTCATGAGCCGTGGTGAGCATGCCGTGGACCTTTTTGGTTTTATTCTGGGGATTTCCGCTGACAGGCTCCATCAGTAGAGTTCAGGCAATTATCTGCTCCGAACAGTGATGTCAGTGCTTGAATGCTAAGTGCTGATGTGTGTGTTGGTGTTTGTCCATTTCCATCTGAGCTCTTTGCAAACAGCACCCTTAGACACACATACAAACTGTGCATACACTTCACACATTCAACCAAAATTTTCATTCTGTCCACTGGGCCCATAAATCGTTTGCTGAACAGTTCTCAGTTTTCAAGTATCTGGCCAGGCTGCTGCTCTTTGTTTTATTCAGCAGCTTGTGGTGCAGCCCGTCTATTAGAAACATCCCTGCCAACCTCTGCCAAATTAGAGCCTTTAATTGCCATTCCATTTTGTGGCTTGGAGTCAGTGTGTTTCTTCTTCCCAAGCTGTTGGGCTTTGAACATTAAAAAGTCCTGCTTTCAAACGTTAAAGATTTTTACAGCATTTCATAAAATTCACTTTGTAGGCTCCTAAGTTTCCATCAAAGCCTGGAGGCAACATAAGGTTCTTATAGTAGCATTTTCTTCATTTCAACTCTGCCATGGACATCATTGTTGTCCAGTGTTCTCCTGTTGGATTCATACACACCGATATAGGCCAGTGTAGGAGAGGCCTTGAGTTTCCTAGACATGACCCTGGGATTCCTTATAAAGTCCAAGAATACTACATGCCTTGCTCTTGGTGTGGTCTTTGTTGGTCGACCAGTCCTCGGAGAAGGTAACAGTAGTGTTGAATTTTCTTGTTTGTTCAGAATCTGTCTGATAGTCAAGTGGTGGGGTCCAAAAAAGTCTTCTGTAACCATTTCTATCTTGGTGAACATCAACAACTCTTCTTCTAAAATCTTCAGAAATTAGTTTTTTATTTTATCTTTAAATAAGGCAGGGCCTTCAGACTCACCACTGATCGTCACATTGGCTGAAACATCGGACTCAAATTTCCCTTTCAAATAAATTTATCTTTATCTTTATCTCTTTATCTGGTTTTAGAACTTGTGTAAGAATATCATCCAAATATAGATAATGTTTGTGCAGGAATACCATAGAGACAAATTTTCTAATGCCCCTCTAAATGTGAAAGGACAATAGGTTTCTTTTTGGTAACACAGGTGTCCACGAACTTTTCACATTTAGTTTGAAATGGCCTCCAGGAAAGCAGTTTTTATTGGCTTTACATCACTGTGAAAATAGCAGCACCTATCGAATGGAAGCAGTGAGTAAGTGGGGCTAAGCTGGGTGGGCAGCACTTGGCAGCACATTTCATCCCTGGCACCCCACAGGCAGAAACAGGCCGTAAACAAGACGGGTGGCTCCCACAATGGTCTCAGCTGGTAGAGGGCCAAACACAGCACCTTATTTACTCTAACTTGCTGCCGTGCTGTGAAATGATGGATAAAATAAGTAGCACATTACAGTGTTTTGAATCAATAATGGATGTTAACCAATGTTCAGTGTGCTATTCTGTAACATCAAAAATTTCTTGTAGGCATTTTTATATGTTTGATTTGTTTTATGGCTTGCTCATACCTGCATCATTAAAAGGATTAGAGGTTTAATAGACGTATGGAAACATGAGAGGCACGGAAACATGACTTTAAACGGTCGTCTCTCAGCCAACTCTGGGTATTACCTTCATGAGTGCATTTTGTATGAGGATGAATGAGTAAAATTAATGAATATTACAGACTCAATAAAATTCCCTGATAATGAAAATGCTTCCCTACTGTATATCTGCAATACTAAAATCACTTTTCTCCTTTTCTTCTATCTGCTCCCATTCATCCTGCCTGTGTGATGACCTTGTTGCAGGTAAGAAGTGCTTTTGACTGTTGGTTTATTTGTTTCCCTGTCCCATGTTGTTTCCGCAGCAGTGCACTGATTTTAGAATCAGCTGAGTGTGAGTTTCTGTCAAACGCTGGAGCTCTCAGCAGAAGCTCACATATGTATGCCAGATGGCAGTTTGAGAACAGTAAATGGGTGCTTTGAGATGAATTTTAGAATTTGTATGTGTTGTTCATGTGCATACATGAAAGCACCCATCTGTGCATCTGTGCGTTGGAGTTTTTTTTAGGTTTTTCTGTATTAGGTGTAAGAACACCCAGCCACAAGGGTCTGTCAGACTGGAAGTTAAGCCTAAACTGTGGAAGTTAAAATTTGAAGATTTCTTTTTTTCCTCCATTATTGTCTTTATTTAACTTCATAGTTTTATTTGCAAAGTTTAGACTAATCCTTCGTACATTTTCTGCATCATATTAGTATTTTCTGATATCGTAGCAATTTTCTATTGTCAGTTTTCTTGGGAGGACAGTCTTTACAAGGCTAATTGTGCTTGCTGCTTGTCTGAGTTAAGTGTTTGTTCTGTGAAGTGTTTTACAAAGGATGGGAATTATTTTTTATTTTTTATGTTACTTGTTTTTGAAAATACTTGTGTGGACAGTGTAATCGTTTTTTTTCCGCATTAAACTGTCAATATTGGAATCTATTGTAACTGAACTTAATCCAAGCTGGGCATACAAAGAATGGACTTTTTACAGGCACCGTTTATGCCTACAGGGGCAATTGTTTGATATAAGAACAATTTGGGGTGGAGTGTCACTATAAATTTCACTGCCCTGTTAAACAGCACAGATGTTGGAACAGTTTGTTGTCCAGGTTTTACAGCCACCACTAAATGTATAGTTTGAGTTTGTAAACTGATTTTAAGCATTAAGTTATTTGTAACTGATAAAAACATGTGACCACATGGTTGGGGCATATATGTAGTGTGTTATTGGCTATTAATCACTGTTTTGCAATATCATTGTTGTATAGTTTAGGCTCACAAACAAAGTGGTTATGGTTGGGAAAAGATTTTAGAGTGGGTTGAAATGCAGTCACTGTCAAAGTCAAATGTAAGTTTATTTCATTGAGAAGATATTTCTTCCACTTCTTACAAGTTACTACAACTATTGAAACTACCTAAAGTCCCCTGCGCATCACCTAGACGATAATTAAGTGTACCTTTAGACTAATTGCATTTTCACATTTAGTAAAAAAGAGAAAACTAGAAGCTAAGCATTCTTCTTTTTGAAGTGCTGAGGAAAGACACTTAAAAATTCAGTTTCCTCCAATGAATAATGCATCAATGCAAACAGTCACCTTGATAGACAAGCACAACATTTCCAGCACTTTGTTTGGTGAATGCCATTAGCAACTTAGCTTTTTTCAGCTCAAGCTTTCAATCTGCCAGAAATGTAGTTTCTTTTAGTCACCTTTTTTTAAAATAGAATTGTTAAGGATTTTATATGTTTTTATTTGGTTCAGTCAATTATCTGGCAGTTAAATGCTTTTCACTTACACACATCAACAAACACAATGCTAATAATAACGCTCTGCTAAATATATTGTATTTGTCCTGTGCTTTATACACTTTGCTTTATGGTTGTTATATACTTTTGGAAGGAAGCCTGAAGTAGGAAGCAAGTGTCAGGAATACGGCTGTGACCCTGAAGATGCTTTTTACCCATACTGCTTTAGAGATGGTTGGTTCTGTTAACAGAAAATGTACACATCGAATTTCATCCACATAGTAATTTATCAGACCAGGGCAGGTATGGATAGAATTACTTTAGAATACCTCAGCATCACCTCTGTGCTGTATTCTGCATTTCAGCGCTCCTGAAGCCATCTACATAGCTTTTCTTATCCCTACTACTTTTTCTCTTTCTGTTTTTTTTTTTTTCAAAACCATTTCTGTCCTTGTCTGTGTCCCTTTCTGTCTTATTTTGTCACTGAGAAGAAAAGCAATAAGTGGTTTTGTGTCACAACAATAGGGGTCAATTGCTATTTAAGCCTTGGGGCTCACATTACACCGGCTGGTTTATTACACTTCTATAATACGGTGAAGTTCTTATTTTATTTTTTTTAATCTCACTCTTATTGATTATTCGCTTTGTCTTGTGCAAGGTATAGAGCAGATTTAGTTGAATGTCACTTGATGGTGGTTGGGGGCTGATTCACCACTTTCTCAGATATTTTCTAAAAACAGAATGGCATGAAGAAGCTCAGATCAGCTAAAATTGTCTAATGAATTTTAAAAATTTCATTTGGAGGATTTTCTAACATCAGCTTTGCTTCAGGGCTCTGGTTTATGCCCTCAGACATTGTCCTCTCCTTCACCCTTATTCATTCATAAATTATTCACGGCTGTCTCTTCATCATGGTTTGAAAATGTTAACCTTAAATAGTTAGTTTTCCTACACATCATAGCTGTTTATTACTAAGTTAGAAAGCATGTCCAACATAATGTGTTTACATGCAATTTTACCATAAAATAATAGGTATTAAGTATACTACTAAAGCCTGATTAGTGCTGATTAATTATGTAAATTTTATTAGGAGATCATAGTATTTACTTTCTCCAACATGTCAGAAAATGCTGGAATATCTTTCCATGTACACACACGCACACATGCGTGCACACGCACATTGGAGCTGTGGCTGTTAAGACTTCTCCCCAGTTTCCTTTTCTGTCACCCCAGTTTACTGCATGGAGACTGTTGTTTGGGTGCTGCTGTCTCCTCTGTCTCATTTTTACCCTGTGTCTGACTCTGTGTGTGTGTGGTATGCATTTGTGTTTCTGTGTGTTTGCATGCATGTCTGTGGTAAGAGAGTCATGTGTAGGTCAAGTTGTAGATCCTGTGCAGTCACAGCGGTAAGTCAGGCCATCGCTCCAGTTAGCACAGTTCTTGTCAGGGAGGGCCCACTTGTTCAGCTCTGCAAACTCTGCTAATGAAAACAATCAGCCGTGTGTGTGTGTGTGTGCGTGTGTGTGCGTGTGAATGTCCGTGTGTATGTGTCTAAAATGTAGAGCTAGTGAGGGTTGGATGAAGACTGTGGAAGTCTGAGCAGATATTTAATTTGAAGCTTTTTTAAAGCATTTTACAAATGATAAACCAAAGCTGAATGTATTGATTTTGTACGTTGTTGTAGATCTAATGATATACAGAAAATTCTTATCGGGCACTTGTGTTGGTGTCGTTGAAGACCAAATTTAGTCCATAAAATTATAGTCTGTGTTTGAATTTGTATTAGCTTTCTTTTTACACACCTTTTTTTAAAAGGTTAAGAAATATCTTTAGTATTAAAACATGCTAGCATGGTGAAACACTGGGTAAAACACATCCGTGCTGTAGTTGATTTTATTTTCACAGAGTTGGAGATGCACATGGTTAAAAAACTAAAATGTAGGGTCCATGAACAAAGATGAACCTGGCTCAGTTATTTTTCACAACAAAATGTTTAAATGCATTCTGGCAGATTACTTAAATGATTGACATGGTAAAAGTTTGTTGCTCGAAAAGTGGTAAAGTCCTATTTTGTAGTGTTAAAACCTGTGTTTTTGTTGACTTACTGATCTTTAACTGCACATGCCAATTGTAAATCATATTTTATCATGTCACTGTTAGAGAAACCAAGTTCTGCTTTGGTCTGAACCACCAGTAAAATTATAGTGTCAAAGCAAAAGTGTTCAGATCTGGGCACAACGTAAAATCAATTCAAAATTCTTAGTAGCACACCCACATTCGGCATTTGCTATATGAATTTTATATCTGTACTGACACTAATCTCTTGACATAGCTACACAGCTCCCAGCAATTGCCCACCATCTACCCCACACGAATGTTTATTATTCTAAAAAGAAATACAGTATAAACACACAGCAGAGCAAGGCAGTAGGAGTCCTAGTTATTACTGTCAATACCGCCCATTTAAAGCCAACCCAGCTCTATTATTAGACTCCACTGGACTGTCATCAGGTATCTTCAAAGGTTGCTACATAAATCACATGTGACAGTTTTTTTCCTTCTCCGTGAAGTCGGTGTTGTGATCTGAGAGGGTCTGAGACATGTTTACCATCGGCGTAGCAGGAAAATTAGGAAAGTTTTCCTTGTTGTGCTATGCTCTGTATGTTTTCCTCTGTTTCCATTTTCTAAATCGCAGATTGCCATCTGAGGCTAGCGGGGTGGAGTTAATGTATTTTCCTTTATGTCTTTGTCAAATTGTTTTGGTGTAGAAGGCGGCCGTGCTTTTCACTTATTTCCACTTTCAACATAGTCAGTAATTCGTCACACAGCAGAAAATCTTTGAACTGCACCTACAGTATATTCACAAATGTAAACGAGTCTCACTCATTAAATAAAAGAAAACTGTTTATGTGATTTCAGGATTCTCTCCACCTTGGAGGTCACCTTTTTACTAAATGGAATCATGGTAAATGTAATTTTGCTGGTACTGTCATAAGCTCAATTTTAAGTACTAACCGGGTCAAACTAAACTTGTTAATTAATTTAGTAGGGTTGTAGGCTTTAGATTAAGAAAAATGTTAAGTGGAAATGCAAATATTTCATCACATTTGGACATTCCCACATGTCTCTTTGTGTTTATACACACACACACACACACACACACACAAACACACACAAAAAAATCTCGCTAAATTGTAATCTTATATTAGTATTTACATAATTTAGGATTATTATAACAAGATTAGGATTAACATACTAAACAGATCCTCTTCTCGATTGCTTTTATAAAGTCTGCTACACCAATTTGTAGTTTCCATATTTTCATCTTCTATCATTACCTGAGTATGAACTGAGATGGTCTTATTGAACTGGAATACTGAAAAGAGTCCATCTCTATTTGGGGACCATTTTTCATCAGTCTAATTCTTGTAATTTCTCTTAAATCGTAGTAGATTGACTAAAAGCTTTAAAGTTTAGACACTGTAGCTTTTCGGAATCCACTAAAGTGGAAAACTCAAAATGTGATTAATTGGCTTGTTCAGATGGCCATTTGTGTATGAAAAGGATGAGGGCAGAGAGGCAGCCCGGGTGTGCATACTGAGTTGATGTGTGGAGCTTTTCTCCACATATGTCAGTCCTGATCTAAGCCACACCTGCTGTTAACCACGACTTACAGAGAGAGAGGGGGGAGGCAGTAGAGTGCAGTATGTTTCAGGCTGTGTAGTCACATGCTGAGCAGTCGCTGAAGCGAACGGTCGCTGTGTTGCTGCTGCCTTTTTTTGCTCTCCATGTTTTGCTTTCTGCTTTCTCCTCCTCCTGACAGAACTTGATCATTACTGCTGTCATCCTGAGGAGGTGGGAGAGAAAGCGTACCTCTGCTTCCTAATGAATGTTTTAGCCAATTCCTGATATTGAATCAGTGCTGGAAATAAATGGAAGTGAACACTTCCTCTGCCACCAGGCATTTGGGGATTCCTCTGAATATGAAATGGGATATTTCTATTTCTTTTTTGGACTTTGCTGTTGTCTCATTTCTATCTGGACAAATTTTTTTCTGAGAAAGATTAGGTATCTCTACATGGAATAAAAAGGGGAAAATACTACCAGGAAACAGGTGGCATCAGTAGGTTTAAAACCCCTCCACTGTATGTTGGGGAGCTCAGCTCATCCCCAGCAGGAGCAGCACAAGGAGCCAAGATTTGGACACCCAGAAATCACATAGATTACTTAAGCCAGTTGGTGGGAACTGCACTTGTTACTTTAACTGAGTAACACATTCACAGTCACAGAAGTAGATGAACTACATGTGAGCTAAGGAGTCCTGTTGGCTAGCAGTAGGACATCCCTCTCAGTGTGACGGGGAGGGGAGTGTGTGATCATCAGGCAGCTGGGGAGAAGATGCCAGCCATCCTGGTGGCCTCAAAGATGAAGTCAGGACTTCCCAAACCGGTGCACAGTGCTCTGCCAATCCCCCAGAACCCCAGCAGGCCGTCAGCTCTAGCTCTGCCTCCAGCACAGCTCAAGACCCAGACCCCTTTGCTGGGCCAGCAGGTGGGCTCAGGACTCCAGAGAAGCAACACTCCAGGGTCAGAAACTAGAAGGAATGCACAGGTCAGAATGTTAAAAAATTTATGTCACCTTTACTACCCACATAATGAACTATAATTTTTATTTCTCTCTATTTTAGTCCTCCGAGTTCTACTGTTCCTTAATGTTGCTTAGTACTTCCACTTTATGGCTCTTATATACAGTATGGTTTAGAGCAAGCTGTTTGTTAAAACACAAGTTTTTAAATTACATTCAGATTCCTTCACCTCGAGCTTGAATTAATATAATGTTTAATTTAATATCTGTGGACAGTATATTAGTAATTTGTAGTTCGAATGTTCCAATTTCAAAAGTGAGTTGGTCTAAATCCTGTTTGAAGGACTTTAAATGTTAGATATAAAAATATAAAGGCATACAATTTTATCAGTGTTTCTGCATTCCTCTTTAGCTACGGTGGATCACAGAATGATCAATCAATACACAGATTTTTAGTGTTGGCATACTTTCTCTGGCTAAGTTATCCAGAATGGACAGATACAGCCAAATTCAGCGAGTTCCTGGAAGGAGACAGAGCAGGCTGTGTCTCTTCTCTGCCGTCCAGAATGGCAGTGTGGCAGGATATCAGGGTGACTGTTTTGCTGTGTTTGTGAAATATTGGCTGTGCTTAGCAACCCCATGCAGACGGTTGCAATGGCAAGAGGGATCGCTCTGTGTAAGGCAGAGAGAGGAAGGAGGTGTTTGTGTGTGCTTGTGTGTATTAGCGAGCCAGCAAGTGCATGCTTGGCAACCTGTCTTTACAGTAAGCGTGACTCAGAACCACTGAGGAGTCCGGCACACCATTGTTTAGGAGACAAATCTGAATTCAGCGTAATCCAGATCACGTGAAGAGAAAAAATGGGAGACCGGGGCCATCGGACGTGGCACGAGTCGGCTGCTGGTGTTATTTGTTTAGTGGCTAATCACGTTTTCTCACTGACCTACTTTTTTGAATTTCTTTCCCTGCTCTCTGTCCTCTTTTCTCTGGCACTCTCCATTCCTGTGATGCTGATGATGCAGCTGTCTTTACACTCATCTTGCTTAACCTTTGACCTTCCTGACCAGCAGCAGTGATGTGAATATTGTAGTCAACTTGTGAAAACCATCCATGATGCCTGTGTATGTATGTATGTGAACGTGATGAATATGAATGTTTACACAAGGTGCTCACGTTACAGCACAGCTACTGTTTTTATTGTAAGTGTAAACTGCACTGTCTGCCTTCCTTTTAACCACACCAATCTAAAACAAAAATGCCAAAACTTCAGGACTGAACAATATGTCAGTCATTTTATTGGGTATTGATTGTATATAAATATGTTGCCTATACTTGGGTGAATTCATAAAATTATGAATACAAATACATTTACAAAAGATAAGCTTATCCAATAAACTGCTTTTTTTAGGTTGATTTCATCTTATATTAACTACTAAATGTGACATTATACCTTCACCAACAAAGAACCAACTCACTTGCTGCTTAATAAAGAAAGAATTCTGCAAAAATAAAAAGTTTCTACACCAGAATTGTAGTTTTATTATACGTGCACATATAATTCAGTAATAGCAGAAATATTCATCACAGTTTATTATATACTAGAAGAAATTATACTGCTATGCATCACATTTCATTAAAATATTGTAATAGTGTCCATCACAAGAGACGATAAAGGGTTAGAGAATATACAATGATGAAGTATCATAAAATATCAGCATCACTAATAGCGACAGGAATGGCTGTGGAAATTGTCACTTATATTAGACTTTAATATCATAAAATGTTTTGCACCACTGCCCCTCTCCAGACTCTGTTATAGTCCATGATTAGATATTCCTTTAATACAGGGCAGAAGTGTTGCTTCCTATCTGAGTTTTATCGTTGTTATTTGTGGACTCTACTGCTTGGTTTCACCCCAGGGACTGACAGGACTGGAGGAAGGGCTGAGAGACAGAATTGCAAGCTAAGTCTCTGAACCCTCCATGCTGCGTAGCTGTCATTGCGGGTCTAACCTCTGGCAGATCTCATGTTCAAATGCCACTGGTCCTCAGCAAGAACCCAATCTGCTCAGAGGGCAGAATGAGATGAGTCAGGGCTCTCCGGTGGCAGCTTTATGTTTCTGGTGTTTCATTGTTTTTTCCGCAGGCGGTTTCTTGTAGTGGATGGATGATTTAGAAGACTCCTTTTCTTTAGTCTAATAATGGGAAAGCGCCATTTCACCAAAAAACATTAGATTTTCAAGGCAGAAGAGCTTCTTACTGAATCTACCATTTTGCACAACCTTTCAACAGTCATACAGGGAGAACAATCTATAATGGAAAGGATTAAAGATGCAGAAAATAGAATGTGATTTGGTCTAGTCACACTGTAACAGAGGGTTGAAATTTGAGTCATTTAACAACTTGGAAAACTTACCCTTCTGATAATACTCTCTGACAATCTTTATTTTACTTTTATTTAACCAGAATGTTCTCTTGTGGTCTAAATTTCGAAAGAATCCAGGCTAAACTAAACAAACAACACAATCACAACAGAAGCATGAGGAAAGGTACAGTATTTATATAAACCACATAATTTGAGGCACTACATTTTCTATACATTGTAGAAAATGTAGGCAAACCACTGGCTCATGTTGGTTTAAACGAATATAACAGCAGAAAAACATCTAAATGTGAAACTTGTAGAAAGTAACTTATAACAACACAGAGTAATAGTTATCTGAGGGATTAGTGGAGTCATCTGGACTGTAGCCAAGGCTCTTGCTCCTCAGAAACATTAAGCTGGATGGCCCAGTTGGCACTGAATGCACAAACATGTTGTGTATACCTGTAACAAAGTTAATCCATAATACAAACGTGCGTGTGTGTGTGTGGAGGGGGTTGGGTGGCTGGGTGTGGCACAGTCTGTTAACCCAGATGAAAAGGGGATAGTTTAGAAATGTGTGAATGGTATTTAAAGCTGTCTGCCCTCTCCCTTTTTGTGTGCGTGTTTGTGTGTTGGGGTAGGGGTTGGAGGGGCCTTTCCTTCTCGTCTGCATAGTAGGTTGACACCAAATGAAATGACAAGCTATTCCAACCTTTAACCTTTTACCACACAGTCGAGACCATTGTCAAATACTCTGCTGCCCTCTAGTGGTCCAGCATTCAGTTTCATTAATAAATGTAGGTGAGATGAGAGAGAGAGATTGTGTGTGTGTGTGTCCGTGTGTGTGTGTGTGTGTGTGTGTGTGTGTTGATCTTTATTAATCATCCCCACCCACCTTTGCTTTCACTCAATCTATCCGTCTTTTATTTTTTCCCTCTCTGTCCCTCTTTGTCCGTGTTTGCCAACTTACTTTTATTGCAGTTTTAAAAGAAAAATGATTCAAACCAATATTCACTGAAAGCCATATTCACAGGAGGAGATCCTGAAAAAAAAATGTGATGCTTTGTTAAGCAAAGAGTCACATGCTCATTCAGACATGACCATACAGTCACAATGAGAGATGTGTCCATGTGCCAATGTGATAAGGAGGCCTTATCTTAATAAGTATCTTTTCAGACAAAGGCTTACGTCAAGGTCTGTGTAAAGGCTCTCTTTATTAGACTCATTATAAAAGCTCATCTCAGCCTAGGAGCTGAATCTCAATCAAATAAACACATAGTCGGACCAGTGAATGTGTCAGTGTTCACTCCAGCTAATATTTACATAGATGCTTTTGCTGTAAAGAAACCAGAATCGACAATTTAGATAGATCCCCATCCTGGAGAGAAACGCTAAGTCTAAATATTAAATCATAAGTGTTATACTGTGTGATAAAGGCATTGGTGATGCTAAGCACCGTTAATTAGAATAAATCCTTCCTTCAATCTTAAAGATGTGTGACTGCTAAAGATAATAATTTTCCTAATGCATTTAAGTATTTTCATGGATGTATTATCATTGCAGAAATTAGTTGACTGAGAACCTTCATACTTAATGATGTTATGTGTAAACTCTTCATTATGGATTCAAACGTAATTAAATTACCCTTAGTGGAAAACTATCACCATATATAAGTTAGTTAAAAAAGTAATCACATTGCCTGGTAATTCATGCATGTGAGTTATAATTTTTAATTGAATACCCATTTTTCCCCACTAATATTGAACACATGAAAGTTAAGACTTAGACAGTTGGTAACTCAAAAAAGATTCCTGTAGATTAATTACATTTGCCAAAATGATTACATTCTCAATCAACAAGATAATTTGATAACAATTTTGATTCGATAAAGCTTTTCTTGGTAAACATTTAATGAAGATGTTACCTTGGGTCCTGGGAACATGTACTACAATACATTTTTTATATTTTTTGACAAATAATTAAGAGGTTATTTTAGACTGTCTATAATTCTGAGTTGCAACCCTATATATATTAAAGTGATCTTTTGGGCCAAATGCTGTTTTCAAGCCTAAAGTTTGATTCTAGTCAATCAAAAACACTAACAGCTCTTCCATTCATTGGACAAGTCAAATAGTCAAGTATTGGGACAAAATATTTAATTTCTGCATCTTCACCCTGCAGTTTAATTATAAATCATTAGACTTTGAAACCCATCTCACTTGACCCTTTAAGGACACCTCTCACATATCTTGACCTTCTCCCCTTCTCCTTAGTGTCACGTGAAAGGCAATAATATCCTTTTTATGGTTTTGGCTGTATAATAAATCCTGAGTCTCCTGAAGACCCAGCCCAGCAGGAGCCAAAGCACCATCATATTGCATTGGTTTGTTAATGTTCTCCTGCCCACCTAGAGGTGGACTTATTGGCTTGGGGGGCTGGCTGACTATATTTCTGCTTCTTTATTATCATGACAAAGGGCCACACATATGTGTTCGGAAGAGGGGCTGCAAGTTAAAGCCAGATTTATTGGATGTTTTAGGGATTCATTGTTGGAGAGTTCATTGTTCAATAAACAATACTTTAAGAGACTACAAGAGTTCAGAGAGAGCAGAGAAAAATAGAACATGTCATGTGAAGTCTTGTGAGTGATCCTAATGCATTCAGTTTTTGTGCCTTAACGGCTGGTATTTGTATCTGTCTTTGTCATGTAAAAAACACATTTCTGAACTTAAAAGTCCTCAGAAATGACAAAACGTCAGATTTGTCAGGCTGTTTTCTTAGATCCAAGGAAAGGTGACACTTTGGAGATAAGAGATTTTCACCGGACAGGGAACACACGTGTACTATCAGCATCAGACAGGAACCAGCCCGTGTTGCTGTTGATAACACTGGCAACACACCACAGCTCGAAAGCTGCGATGCTCATACAGGGTTTTCACACAGGCAGACCGTTTCAGATAGCAGCAGGCCTGAGGCTTTTATAGCAATGAAGTGTTGGTTTTGCCCCAGCAGCTACCTTTCAGTGCAAAATGGCACTCTTTTGTGATCATATAACAGTTGGCTCCATTTGTAATGAGCTCATCTCTGCCTAATGCGTCTCGGTCAGATTCCACTTCCTGTGTCGTTGTCCCTGCACCTTCCTATGTGAGGTCATGGCTAAGGACATAACCATATTAATTAAGACAAGAGCATCTGCTTCTCCTGAGTGAACATCCCTCCATTGATCTCTCTCCCCAAGTGCCCTCCTCCCTTCGGTTTCTCTCTTTCTCTGCTTTCTTTGCATTAGTTGTCACAGGAAGTCTGTTGGTGCAGACAACTGTATCATTGTGAGCACTGCCCCCCAGGGAGTCAGAAGCGGTTAGACTAATACAATCAGCTTCATCTCTGTCTGGAAACAGGAGGCAGTGTGGAAAAGAAGGAGAGGCCAGGAGGTAGAGGTCAACAGGGGTGAAGTCACCTTCCCCAGACGCCGGTGCCCAGTTACCCAAGGCCAAGAGCCAGTTTGGATAACTTTTGTGGAGCCAGCAGTGAGCCTATGACGTCTGCTGGTTGTTCTGCTGCCAAACAGAGAAAGTCTAATCTAGTAGAGTAAATTAGTGATTTGTGAAGAGTTGAGAAGCACAGTAGCTTCCATAGTGTGTAAAATACACACAGACTAAATTGACGATAGTATGTAGCAATGTAATGAATGGTTTACCATTTGATCACCATTATTTGTAGTTATTCTTTATTTTAAAGTATTAAAAAAATCTTATGGATATGGATTTTTTATGAAACTACAAAAAAAAAATTTCAATTTTCTAAAGAATTTACCTCGTATTACGGCCTAAGTCAGTTTGAGCTGTCAGAGAGATTATAAACAGAATATTGCTTTTAATGTTCTATCTAACCCTTTCATTTAGAAATAAAGTTTTTTAGAAAAAAGCAATTACCCAAATTCTTTCTCTAAACCTGTGTTAGATGTTTTTTTCCTTTGTGATAGATGTAATGAATATACAGAAGTAACTGTTTTGTGGCTTTCATCACTTACATAGATGCACAGCAGATTGCCATACAACACTCTCTCAGACTGTTTTAACAAAAACATTATCACCTTCATTAGGGGAAAATTTATTAGACAACTGTTGTATGAGCCTGTCTTATTTAGGTGTGTCTAATAACCTGACAACTGGGTGTATTTAGTGAACCCTATTTGATGGTTTGTTTGATGTGTCTATTTAGTGTAAACAGACATGAATCCAGCTGTAAAATTATTTTGGCTTCCTGTCAGAACTGTCTGATTGTGAAAAGATGAGTGCATTTTTACATCTCTAACATTCAACTCTGTTTCCCTGCAGCTTCAGGGAGTTTCCCAAGCTGGTTTGCTCTGATTTCAACTTGAATGGAATCACAATGCGTGTATGTGTATGTTCTGCATGTCTGAGCTCGCTCAGTTGACAGTTGAGCTTTTCCGATAAGTGTTGAATCCCAAAATGAGGCTGTAAATCTTCCATTCAACAGCATCAAAATACACACAGTCTCCGTGTTGCATTATCTCATGTGCGCACACATGTGCGCAGTGCATCTTTACTACATCTGAAAATGCTACAAGATACTCAACTGTGGGAGAGATCACTGCTGTGCATTTAGATGTGGTTTCATTGGTAATGTGGGCTTGACTGGTAGCTGTAACCAGGCCCAGATGACATCTTTACATCTTTAGTGTACAGTTGCATACTAGATAATTTTCATGACCTTTTTCTTAAGTGTTTTTGGGGCAAGCTGGAAATTGAACTGAACATCATGTTGCAACAACAGAAAGTTTCTCTAAATGTCCTTCATTTTGATTTTCTAATACTGATATTGCATCCTTTGATTATAATCGATTTATTTTAAACAAAGATTAAAAAAACAAATTGCATGAATTAAGTAAAAAAATAAAATTTGTAAAATTAGTTGAGCAACGATTAAGTCCAACAACAGATGTTGTAAAATTTACCAACTCGTTTTATCTGCACTCATATGAAAACTGGACAAGCTGCATCAGATGTTGCTCATCAAATGTATTAATAATGAGTTTAGGATTAAATCATGTTCGTTTTTTATTTACTACATCTGTACTACATCTGTCTGTAAGGCACAGCTTGGTGAACCACCAGAAATAGGAATTGCACTGTGGTTAAATATGTTTTGTTAGTGAAGGTAGTGTCTGTCCAGATGACACTCTGAAAAGTCTTTGGTTTTCCTCTCATCAATTTTTATATTTTTAATGATGTTTCATGGTTAGTTGAAGGCATTTAGATTTTGGACTATTAATTATGTGACACAAAAAAAAACGGTAAACACTTTTTCTAGTTTCACAACCTAAATCTACTTAATGTATTTTTTAATTGATTCAGTCTAAACGTAGCATTCTGTGTAGCTTATATATTATCTTCGTTATGCCATTCCATACACATTTTTCACATGATGTGAAGGCAAATGTGTGATATAAAAGAGTAGTCAATAAAAAGACAAGGTATTTGGTTTTCCATTACCTCAATGGTGGACCCCTAATTTCTTTTGTACATGTCTCTTTACCCCCAGCAAGTCCATATGTCCCTCAACCCCCCTCACCTTCCCACAGAATGGAGCAGCCTGACAGCATGGCCATCCCAACCCCCCGCCACCCTACCTTCACCCAAACCTTGCTCTACAGCCACAAGAGCTTGGAAGTGGAGGTTCCCCAAAACAAAGGCCATTCATGGTGGAGTTATCCCCCATTGTCCCAAACACGCTGAGGTTTATCTGAGACTGTGAAAGGAACCTTACTCAGCCCATTCACTGCAGCTGCACTTAATAAGCTTGTTGAAGGCCTGTGCTAAAACTGTTAAACACAAACCCTAAATGCTGACATGTTCTCTTCTTGTAGAGTCAGAATGCCACTGAATCACTGCTGGTTAGGAGCAGTGGGGGACTGATGTTTCAGCAGTGTGGCAGGCAAAGTAGATGGGTTTTGTTTTGTTGTGGGCTACTTTAGACACAGGAAGTATCCAATACGCAGTAGTATTGACTTTTTTAAAAGAAGTTTGATTTGGTTTGGTTTCTGTCTGGTGTGCAACTCACTCATGGATGCATTGTTTTAAGACACTCTAGTATTGTGCCTGTTCGTAATGGCTTCAGACTGAAATATCTAAAACATCTTAATATCTCTAAATTAAATTTAGTTCAAACATTCATTTGTGCCAACTCAACATGCGGACAATGATCCGCTGTGGCGACCCTGAACTCACGGGATAAGCCCAAAGGACAAAAAAAAAAAATTAAATAATTTTGCTCAAAGGATGAAAGACAGCATGTTGTTTGCTGTAACACCCATAGCACCTTATAGTCTCCCAAATCTCTTAAAATCTTATGTGCAATACAATGCTGCATGAAATCCCTGGTTTAGGTGACTAAAATGCACATGTAAACCCCATGTCAAAATTCTAACAATTGTTGGATGTAATTTGCCTAAAAAATAAAACACCTTAAAAGTTTACACATGTTTTTACATGTGCTAGAAAGCACAATCCTCTCATTTTCCTCTATGTAGAATTGCATCAATACAGCAAGCCACTGTCAAATGTTTGTAATGCAATTCAGGAGTGGTGGAACAGTGCATTTCAGCAACAAATGACAGTACCTTAGTATTTTTACGAAAAATAAATAAATTACCTCAAGACAGTGAGTGTAAAATCTGTCTTAAAGTGGGTGTAAGTTGTTCTCTGTTGTATTTTAGTATTTGGCTGTAGAGAATCAAAATTGACATTTATTTCTCACAGGTCATTACATTATAGTGTTTACATGGCTTCATTATAATTGTTGCTTCATGAAGCTTAAAGTGTTCAGCCTGCTGGAAATGATCAGGCACCCCCCCCTACTGTGGGAACTTTCTGTAAATCTTGGGCCTTTCCCAAAATTCAAATTCGGCTTGTAATTTGTGGCCGGTGGTGGGGTGTGTGTGCACAGGGGGTTGGAACCCATTCAAACAGAGTGCATCATGTGCTGTGGACTTTCTTATACACTTACTCACACATGCATAATACTTTGGTTATGAACCCACTGTACACATGCACATAAATACACACATGCAGCTGCTGCAATTTGATGTGGGTGACGGCTGATCAGAGACTTGACTGTTGGTCTGAGTTTGGAGAAAAGAAAACTGACTTCTCCTTAACAGACAGCAAAGGGGCTGGTTAAAAAATAATAAATAGAAAACTGATGGTTGGTGTTGAGGTCCACGCGGTATGGCTTCTGCACTCTACACTTCCCCATATTTAGTCACTCTACTGTTATCAAGGGTGCAGTGGTCATCCCTTTTTGTCCCAATGTTGCACTTTTTTGTTATGGAGGAGATTCACTATCGGGGGAGGGGTTATAGAAGGTTAGGAGTTCTCTCCTTTTCTCTTCCTCTCTTCTTCCTATATGACCAATGGTCCATTGAAGAGCAATAGCACAATGTGTTGCCGTGGGCAAAGGAGGAGGGGAAGGGGGATCCACTCCTCCTCCTCTGGGTGCGTTTGGTTTGGCTGCCTCTCAGTGTGGCAGTAGAGGCTGCAGAGCTCCTCTTGGCTTTCTTCTCCTGCGTTTATTTTTCCCTCCTCTGTTTCACAAAGTGGGTGGAGAGAAGCTTGAGGCGCTGAGCTCCCCCCCTCTCAGGCATACAGAGACCTGCTGGGGTTCAAGCAAGCAGCAGCTCTACAATTTCCTTTGGAACTACAGAGTGCAATCACTCAGGACATTTTTGTTAAATCTGCAAACACTGTTTTGATACCTTTTTTTTCTTTCATTGATTTTTGTGTTTTGCTGCTGTCCTGTGGGGTCCAGTTTGCTCCAGGGCTAGTTCTGATGGCTTAGATTTGGCATCAGCAATCAGCAGCCCTCCTCACTGTGAGGCAGGTGTCTGTGAGGAAGGAAGCTGCAAGTAGCACCATGAGTTTGATGCTGTGTCGCTGGGAGCAGAACAATTTCACCATGAAACTGGTAGGCCAAGCACTTCCGGGTCATCACATAGGTCAACACTAGAGGGCAGATACGGAAATATGTGTTACTGTTCGTTTCTGTGCATGTTGCATAAAGTCACAGCCATTTAATGTTTTTCCTGTTGTTGAGTCCTTGTATAAATACAGTGTCACACCTTTATAGTTATTTTCTTTTATAAAACTGTGGGTTTGGGAGATGTCTCACAGAGTTGTTTCCCCACTTTGTGTTTTTAGTAAAAATGCTTGGCTCATCAGCCTAACACCTTACAGTAGCAGTGGCGTTAGATTGCAGACAAGCAATGGATTAATTTTAATATCAGAGAGACGTGCTGAAGGCATGCATTCTGGACAGTTTTCCCCTCACATGATTCTTGCATCACTTTGATGTTGGCTAAGCAAGGACTTTAACCAGAGATTTTCAACACATTTGGGTGTATATGTGTAAGTGCAAGACGGTGTCATTCTGCTTTGTTTGTTGTGATGAAGGTGCAATGCTACCAAAATGGTAAATATTCAATAGGATCTGGGACAATGTGATAAAGAAAATGACAGGAATGTTGTGCATTTAAATTAGAAAATATTCCAATAAATCATTTATTTAATACAATTAAAAAACTGTAAAATTATGAAGTTATTTTATATCATGAGCACACTGTTGAGCTTACATGGGTGCATGGGACACATCCGCTTGCTTATTCTTTCCCCTCTGTTTTTCTGTGCCCTTTTAATTTTTTTACTTTACTTTAAGTCATGGTCCTTATCTGGATCTGCTGTGAGCCCACAGAGGAAGGGGAGATGGAAGCAGAGGAGGTTATTACCAGAGTCTAGAGATGAGCTGATAAGGAGGCTGACTTAATTACACACAGCATGACTGACAGGAGCCCAATGGGCGACAGGGTCAGCATGTGTGTAAATAAGAGAGTAAGAATGATAAAGGGATTACAGGGATGTACACTTTAACACACACACACAAACAACCACATTATGACGTATAGTCAAAATTTGCCTATAGTAATACAGATCTATTGATTAGTGTTATGGTCCTTTGCTGGTCAATGGTCAATTTGCTGCATAAATCAAAGGCACAAATTATGTTTTTATTTAATCCTGTCATAGTTATATCTGCATGCACTCACCAGAAAAAGAATTAATTAAACTGTAATTACTTTTTACCGTGTGCGTCTTTGTGTGCAATGCTGTGTGTGTCTCGTAATAACAAATTCTCTCATGTCTTCATGAATTTAACATTTCTAAAATAATTTTTGATGACCACATTGCCATTTTTGTGCAGTTTGTCAAGGATTGGCCCGTGGCTTTGGCCCTGTCTGGATTAGATTTTCAAGTGTTCTAACAAGTTAGATTAATTAACTAGTTTTTGTTCATTTGAACATTCCTTAAAAAATGTTTTTCTATATGCATGTGTAAACAAATCCCATTTAGTAATTCCAAAAAGCTGTGATATTGTTGTCATGTATATTTCTCAAACTCAAATTATCCTCATTCTAAAATAATGTACATCTTCAACTGTATCTACTAAACTTACCTGGAGAGTGTGGAGTTATAATGACCCGCTGCTTGAGAATTTTCTCTGCAAGGAAAAAATGTATCTCATTTCATACGTCTAGTTACCTAATTTTGTACTAATGATAAGCTCAGCCCTTTTTATTGAGACTGTTTTGCTTTCCCCTCATGTGAATCAGGCCACAGGTTTTAGGATTTGTCCAGATCAGATGTTGCATAGCAGACATTGCTGAGACATTGTAACTGGACAGCAGCGAAAGCAGCAACCTCATATATATTCAATGCATATTCAGTCATTGTCAGACTCAGGGTAAATGATACACAAATATTTTCAGAAGTTCATTTTCTGTCCACCAGATGTGATTTGCAGTTTATGCATCATATGTATGATCGCACATACATACTCAGTCTTTTGGCTTTCTGACAGATGGCTCTGTTTCCAATGTTCTAAACTGCAGAGTCTAAGCTGCAGTGTTGTGACCAAGTCGTTTTGTCTACCATGGCCTCTATCCTTCACAAAGCCACATGTCTTTCATTTGCCAAACAGAGAGCAAGCACAGACATGAGGGCTGATTTAGAGCTGGCCTGTTTCAGCTTTCTGTGGGCTAAAGCCACTTGAGAGGCCTGTGTGTGTACAACAGAGAGCAGAGGTTGGTAGCTGCCAGGGGTCCCACAGACCAAAAACCAGCTTGGTGTACCATGCTGAGCAGACAAGAAGAAGAAGCGGTTTCAGCTGCAGTGGTGATGGAGAAGAGAGAGTAGGGAAAAGGCAAATGTTTGCTGGTGGCCACATATGTCACACTATCACTCATTTAGTCGTTTCAACTGCAAAACATAGTAATATGTCCCAAGTTCTACTTGTGTTATCAGTAACCTTTGTGTGTCTCTGGGGCAGTTCCTAAAACAAAATGTGGTCATTGAAAAGAAGGTGATACTTTTTATTGCTGGTAATTGCAGGTGTTGTCAGTAGAGCTGCGTGACTTCACATTATGCACTTTAACAAACAAACCTTTCAAAACTAGAACAAATGGCAACAGAAAATGAAAAACAGCAAACAGCTAACACTGCAGTGGCACATTTAAAAAGCTGAAATAAGAGAAGAAACTCACATAGCAAGCAGGGGACCAAAAAAATAATAATCATAATCAGTGACGTGGTTTGACATACTGGGCAATTGGATGTTGTATTCTGCACCTTATTTCACTGAATTATCAGACAGGTGGACAAACCACAGCTTAGAAAGGCAAAATGACCCATGGACTCCAGCCAACTGAGCCACCAGGATGCCTCAGTCCAGTTTGTGGTCAAGCACTGAAAACTTCAATTTTAGAGCACAAGGCTAGAGTCTAGTGTCCAGTATAAAGCATCACAGCAGCAGAACAGCTGGAGACCAGGCGTCATGTCAATTGAACCAGGAACACAGATTTCTCAGAAGCCATCTGTCTGTGTGTTTAAGAGCTGTGCAAACGAAAAGTACCTTAATCCACTGTTTACTTATGTAAACTTTTGGGGGGTCTTGCATTCACAGCTAGATCCTTGGTTGACTTTACATGTTGAGTATGACAGAGAAAAATAGCACTCTATGAACATTAAGAGACTTTCAAGCGTTACACCTATGTGCCACTTACTGCTCTCCTCGTATCCTTCTGTTGGATTATGGATTGAGTGTATTCATTAGTCCATCCATCACTTGTCCCACTAGCCATCTGCTAGCCAGCCCAGGCTAGGTCAGAGGGTATGTGTTGCCACATGTCACCCTCAGCCTGTAACAGCACGTAGAACTGACTCAGCCTTGCCAGGCAGCAGGGCAGGTCACCAACAAGAATACTACGGGACAATTGCTAAAGCAAATATTAAATGCCTAATACTGGTTTCAAAGTGTTAAATAGTCTTCAGGAAACTGTTGTAGGGAAAAGTTATCATATGTTTTGTTCCCAAAACATTTTGTTCTTTTTTTCCAACCAAATTTGCAAACTTTGTATGACTCCAGCCTTTTTTATGGTTATGTTTGAGCACTCAAAGCAGGTGGTTAGGGCAAGATTGGGTAAGAGAAAGATCAGGTTCCTCGCTTAATAGAGAAACAATTTGCAGTCTGTTAATACACAACATGTTAATTTGCTTAATCATATCTACAATCTTTCTTTAACCCTAACCCTAAGTGCTTTTTTTGCCTAAAACCAACCACACACAGAACTCTAGGAAGTCTAGCTTGGCATGTGGGTTGACAGTCCTGCACTTCGTACACCCACCTCTCACCCCATCCCCCTGCTTGCAAGTTACTTGTGTGTTACTAAATGTATTGTTTCTTTCATCTGCATATATTTTGAAAAACAATACTATATACTATACTCCTAAAATACAATACTGTATACTATACTATTTCTCCATTTTGATCATTTAGTCACCCTCTTTCTTACAGAAGTGGGAAGAGCTGTTTAATGGCCAGTGGGAGATAGGATCTCCTGTGACCTTCTGTGGAAAACTTGACTGTGATTTCTCTCTGGCTGAAAGTTCTCCTCTTTGAGGCCAGCACACAGTGGAGTGGGTGAGAGGGATTGTCCAGGATTGAGAGGAGTTTGGAAAACATTCTCCTCTCAGCCACAACATGCAGAGGGTCCAGCTTCTCCCCAGAACAGAAGCAGCCCTCCTTATTAGTTTGTCCAGTCTGTTACTGTCTGTCACCTTTATATTGCTGCCCCAGCAAACCACAGCATAGAAGATGGAGCTGACTGCCACAGACTCATAAAACATCCGCAGCATGTTGCTGCAGATGTTGAAAGACCTTAGTCTCCTAAAAAATACAGTCTGTTCTGTGTTTTCCTATAGATTGATGCTGCATTAACTGACCAGTCCAGGTTATTGTCCAGGTGGAGACCCAGGTATTTGTACTCGTAATCTACCTCAACCCGCTCTCCCCGTATGGAGAGAGGATTGACAGGAGTCCCGGACTTCTTGATGTCCATCACCAGTTTATTTGTGATTGTGCTCACACCAGTTAACAAAACTACACTGTTTGTGGGTTCTTCCTTTCAAAAATCATTATTTCAGCAAAACAATGTGTAAGTCCTAATGCCTTACCTAAATGCTTCAGTTATTACTGATCATGATCTGCAAAAATGTACACTTTAACCCTTTCTGCATACAGAAAGCAGACAAAGTGCCTTTTTTTTATTTCAACACCAGCACTTTTCAAAGTATGTGCATCACCACTGCTGATCAGGGTCATTAGGGATATTTACATTTCCTTTCATAGTTTCACATTTTGTATCAAGGAACAAAAAATGTGTGTTCTTGAGCAAGATGCCACCAGCATTAAACTGCACTTAGTGTGTAACTTGTGTGTAGTGTGTAACCTTTCACTCCTAGGTGTAATTTACATCAATATACTGTATGAATATGAATAATGAGCAGCACCATTCTGATTAAAACAAATGTCTCTGTCGGTTCAAGTTAAACCACCTGATGAGGTAAAATGATGTGTGGTACTGTACAACCTACGTTTGCCCTCGTGTTTCATGTTTTTCAGTGTGTGTGTGCTTGCTGTTATGTACAGCACCAGGTGTGTCATGTAGTATTCAGGAGAGACATCCTTCACATTTACACCATCTGTCAGAAAACAGCCGTGAGCTGTGGGACACCACATGCTCTAAAAATATTGAGAAAAATGATTCTGTTTTCCGTCTAATTTCCAGGCCAGTTGTACTTTATCCTGATTCAGTACAGTGCAGTACACAGTTTGGTTGAGGAAATATAAGGTCATAGTTTGCCCATAATACCTAGCAGGTAGACAGCATTGCTGGTTAGGCCCTGCTGTGAGGCTACCTAGTTTTTTTGACAGAAAAGCTGCTGACACATGTAGTTATCTTCAATTTTTTAGAGTGATCCCTGAAAAAAGTGTGACACAGTGTATCCTGAGCAAACCTGTAGATCCGTTAAATTTACATTTGACATTATTACAGAACTGCATGTCTTTAGATTGGCTGAAGCATATATGCTTTTCTTAGTTTTATGTTGTTGGTATATCTCTCTACAGGTAGCAAGAATAAGTAAGTGAGTCAGAGGGTGTCTGACTCAAACAGAGTAATTGACACTCAGAGAGAGGTTAAAACTGTGTCAGTATCTCTGAGGCTTCACTGTGAAGCAGTTTGACAGAGGGAGTTAGAGAGGTAAGAGAGGAATACATACAAAGAGAAGTAAACCATGTGCTGATCATCCAGAGAAGATGCCAGGCAGACACACAGCGCTCATTCTGAGAAATGAGGAGTGACAGAGGAGTCAAACAGCATGCTATATTTACCCCCTCCACCTATAATTTATCAAAGGCCGTGCTTGTCTTCCTTCAGAAGTTTGTGGACCTGTAGCTGGTTGCTTTGTCTTGTTAGTTTTTATTAAAGTGACAGGCACAAATGGCGGAGTTCGGCAGCCTCAGGGTGCCAGTGAGGAGCTACAGCCACTTCTCCTGTGAAAACTACAAAGTGGTAAGAAATGAGAGAGGGAAGGGAGCGATTACCATAGTGAAGTCTGTGAATAGTTCATGACCTTTTAGGATATCATAAATGCATTTCCACACAGGCTACCCACCTGTTGACTAAGAAGCATTTTATTTAATTTGTAATGTTTGACATCTGAAAGCATGAACTGAAATGTGTAATAACAGGGAACAATTTCTTGTGAGGATAATGTGTTTGCATTTACCACCGACTTAAACTGAAGTGACTTGGGAGTTATGAGGGAAAGAGGAAGGGTCAGCTTGAAATAGAAATGTTGGGGGTAGAGCCAGATCTCCAGGAGTAGCTAGGAATTATTTTAGAAGCCTCTTGGAAGCTTGATGTTGGGATTTTGGTTCTACAGACTGACACTCAATAGTGAGTGGAAGAGGCCTTCATCTTAGCTGGCTCTGTGTTTCATATTTAAACTAAGATTTTCTTTGAAAAGTTAAAAGAAAGGACTGTTATCAGCACACATCTTTTGTAGACTCTGCACTTGGGTCAGAGCTGCTTAAGCCCAGGTTTCAAATGAAAGCTTCTCGTGAGAGATAGCATTTTATAGCAGCTTTGGTCCTGCTCTGTTCTTTTTTTACAGTTGGTGCTCATGCTGGTAGATTAGTTTATAATGGCGTGTTTAGTGCAGCGGTTTTTAGGTTCCTTACTGAACCTTGAAAGTAATAACACACTTAGCTCTAAGTTATCAACATAATTGTTCCGGGAAAGCCCTGCTCCATCAACGTATGTGAGAATTGCTTAGATGGACAAACCTGAGGTGTTGTGTGTTACTGTTGTCCTATGAAAATGTGAACAATTTAACTTTACTGCTTGTGAATTTACTGTTGCAGACTAAATCAACTAAACCAAGAAATATTATTCAAAATCTTCTGTTTAAATCAAAGATCAGTTAATGGGATTATAAGAATATGAGGAATGTCCTTTTTGTGGTTGTTTTAATTGTTGCTAGCATGTCGTTTTGGCCACAATGTCAATGTCACTTTTGCCTCCTTTTCCTCCTTTACTACTTATAATAAAATCTATGATTCTACCTCACCTTGTACTGTATGCAATGTTAGTGCATCTGTTTGTGGTGCTCAAAAGTGTGCATTAGGTAATAGATTAGTGGTTAGTTGGAAGAGACTAAAGACAAATGCTAGATGAGGAATCAAGTCTTTCTCTCATCATACTGTACTGTACTGATTTGGTTTGTGCAGATTTAGTCTTGCTGTGCATTTGACTGAATGTGATCATTTGAACATGGAAAAATACAAAGTCTTTCAAAGAAGAACAACTTTTATTGTCATTGACTACATATACTTATTGGACATACTAGTAAACAATGAAATTCTTGAAAACCAATTAAATGAAAACCCACTGAACAAAAAAACCCCAAAACCCTAGCCTAAAAACGAAGTACTTTTGTACTTTAACATATTTCTCCAAACGGCAATGATGCAAGTGTATACATCAACTTCACTTCAGTGTTGGCTTAAAGCCCAGGTTATCACTTAACAAGGCAGTGCAAACAGCAACAGAGATTAAAGAGGGAAGTACCACAAAGGGTTGCTCCAGCTGAGTGATAGTTTGACAAATACATAAAAGCACCCAAACACACACATGGCCAACATGCCCACAAGAAGAACAAAAGCACATCTGCCTACCTACATAATCAGTCTCCGTCACGATGCGTCGTGACATTTACTAATCTCATGCCTCTGCCTCTGCAGCTGAGTTATCCAGACCAAAAAGTCCCCTTCAACTCAAGGGCGCTCTCCCAGCATCATGCCCTGGCTGCCTTCGCCTTCTTCCCACCCAGGCCGACCTAGCGCTGCAGGGATGGCCTGTGTGCGTCATGCCCTTCTGTAGGCATCACACACTGAAGCTGGTGACTCAGCAAGCCGCGGCGGCAGGGTCGCTGGATGTGGAGCTGATTTTTGTTGTGTTGAGAAAAGAGGCACATCTGTCTGAATAAGTGACTCATCACTGATCATCACAAGCTTCAAAGAACTGTGTGTGTCATTTTTCCAGACCTAAATTGGACATTATTATACAGTATGTTGTGTCTTGTGTACTAATGGTCAGTGTTTAAACCAAACATTATGCTACCTGGACACAGATATTTTTCCTGAAGGTGACAAATTCCGAAACCAGGAAGCTAAACTAGAACTTGTCAGGCCGCATAAGACATCTTCCATTAGACCCTGACACTGTGAATGAGTCAGTGTCATGTTGCTCTCTCTTGTTACGGGAATGTCCCTTATCCTAGTACCAATGCATAGCTCTCGAAAAAAACCCACAATCCCACGAGGAAACGATTGGCATTACTTTGTTTCTGGAAATGGCCGGGATTTTCCCTTAGCCCTGTGTTAGCATATGGGTGTGAAAGACAGGGCACTGGAGTGAATCGTAATTATATATTTCTATTTACCAGAACTATCTCTACATCTACTTAATTGATTGGCAAACGTTGTAAAAACATTAATTTTCCAAAGAAAATCTAATAATTTTGCTGGTCCCCCACCCTCCCACTGCCACTGGCTGCATATATGGCACCAGTTTTGTACTGAAGTACAGAACTGGTGCCAAGCCAAAACATGAGTTTCATACTTTTGTCAAATACAATTTGATAAAAAATACAACTTAAAGACAGAATAAAAAATAAAAAAACTGAGCAGTATTTTTAACATGATATTTGACACAAATGAACACTTGTAGTGCAGATACAAAGTAAACCTAAATCCTCTTACATTGCGGTGCTATCACTTAGCCTGTACATCACCCTCTTATCTTTTCCAGTAAATCAGTTTCTGATATCAAGACAATACCAGTTCATCAGTCATTCACTAACCTGGGGAGATCTGATTGAAAATATGATGTTCTGCGAGCAGAGTGATTCTTACCAATGCGGAGAGTAGCCAGGTTTGGGATAGTAACAAGTCATTCCAGCCGGATAGACACACGATGTTGAGCCACTACTCTTCTCCACTAAACAGCCGATTGAAATGTCTCTCAGATGAGGTGTCTGCTTCTCCACCTCTAATTCTTTGTCCTCCTGACACATGATATAAAACTTTCTTTATTACTAAATTTCAATCATTAACATTATCTTTAAAATACATGTATTGGACTGATGTTTTAGCATTTGGTTAGTGGTGGGTTAGACAACCATAGTGATGGTGTCTCAGTTAATATTTTTTCCTTTTAATCAAATTCCTTTTAATCTAATCCTTTCTATTTTACATCACATATCAGGTGTCTTACTACACTAATTTAGTATTATAATTAGTATTTCCATTCAGTCCACTCAGCGCAAAGTTTTTATAGCCTAAAATCAGTCATATACACAGAAGATAAATAAACACAAACTGATGTATTGTATCTTAGGTTTGGAGCTGACATTTTGACACACAAACTTTGTCTTGTAAAGTGTAGTTATTTTTAGGACTTTGAAGTAACTTTGCCCTCTTCCCTTTGCCTTTCCTCTTACAACCTGCCTGTGCCTCCTTGTTTGCCCTCAGGCCATGTAACCTCTATGTGGGTTTCAGGTCTGTGACTGACAGCTACCCATTTCACCTTGTTTTTAATTACACTTCTACCCCTCAATTTACCTGGCTGAAACTACTTCAAAGAAAGTCCACACACACACTCATAAAGCTTGTGAACAATGGCTTTTCTTCATGATAAGCTGCGAGTGTGAATTGAAAGGTTAGAGCCTAATCCCATTGCTTGAAGGCTTTTAGTTCAGCATGTCCCTCAGGTCTCTGCATTTGTGTTTGGGTATGCAGTCTGTGTGATTTTTAAGCCTGGCTGTGAGGCCCTTTGTGTTTTATGTGCGGTCGTTCGCTGTCATAAACCTTTCTGCGTTTGAGACCGTGCATGTAGATGTATACATATGTTCATGTGTGTGCGTGGGGGCCTTTTAAGTGCTCACACCTGTTGTGAGCCATCATGAGAGTGATGATTCATCCGGTGAGTGGCATGGCAGAAAAGCTACAGGTCTGTTTACAGTGCAAACTCAGAGAAACAAGGAGCACAGCTGTGCACCACACACCTCACCTTGCACGTTGTGTTGTAATATAACAATGGTGTGCACTTGTTCAGCACTAATGGATGCACTTGAATTTCACAGCTGTAAGAGTAAGGTCAATTTTCTAGTTTCCCCCTCCAGTATTGAGAAACTTTACTGGTTACTGAGAGAAATCATGAAATCCCTTTCAGACCTTTAGTGTCAGAGGACCTTGTAACTTGCTGTTTTTTCATGTAGCAGGTCAGTAAGCAGATTTCTCCCGCCATTTTGGAGCTTTAGTTTACATTTCACATGACAGTTGCGTCCTCTACTGTAAATTATTCAGAATTTCACAATTATGGGTGGTATGTGTTTTGAATACATAAAAATAAACATAAATCAAATTAAATTTTTGAATCAATAGAATGATCATTTAATGATGAATTATTGTTTTATCCTGCTAACTGTCATACTTTATTACACGTGTACATGTAGAAACCTAAATTTCTAAGGAAATTAGCTTCCTCAAGGATAAATCACTTAATTTAATCCCGTTACTGAATTTTAGTTTACTTGGCACTTAAGAAAGCTGACAGTGATCTGGTTTCAATAACATAGTAGTTTTCTTCCATCTCATCTGTTTCACCAGACTGCCATAACAGTTTTTGAGTTTTGTGTGAAAACCAGTGTGAGATGTACTGTAGAGGGGGAATAGTCTTTATTTAGCCAAGCTTTCGACACGTTTTAGATCCCTTGGGGGTAAAGCTTCTCTGAAGTTCCACTTGTCAAACAGAGTCTCTGCATCTTTATAGACAAGCCTAACAATACCTCAAATTAAGATAGATTCACAAGGTATCCATTTCTCCAAAATAACCTGTTCTGTTTTAAAAAATACTGTTTTGTAAAACTTCTCTCTAACCTTTGTGTGCCCTTTTTTTATCTTCCCAGAAATAGAAACTCACTTGCCTTGATGGGAGAGAAAAGGGGGGTAAAAGAAAGAGTTTGGCAACTAATTATGAAGGAAGCTATTCAGATTATTCAGATGCTTGCTCTGACCCCCTTCCCCACTCCCCCCCAGGCAGTGAAGGGTCTTTTCTGTCCCCAGAGAGTGATGTCAGCATGGCCCATTGAAAACAGCCGCCATGCGCTCAGAGATGAATGCGCTGGCTGAGCACAATGGCCCCAATTTGAATACCAGGCGGATACATGCCAGATCCGAGCCCCTAACAAAAGAAAGAGGGCTACTCTGCTCCAATTCAACCATGTTGTTATTTTATTAGAGTTGTAAATTTGTCTCAACAATTTATACCTTTTGTAGTTTTCAAGTGTTTATGAAGTTGGAAACAAGTGGACGGCTTGACGGGGTTGACCCTGTTTTGGAATGGATTTCATTTTTGTTGGCTCGTAACTGAAAGCTGTGGTTGTGTTTGTGTCTGACCGCAGATCTACACGGACTGGGCCAACCATTACCTCGCCAAGTCGGGACACAAGCGTCTGATCAAGGATCTGCAAACAGACGTCACAGACGGAGTGCTGCTGGCTGAGATCATACAGGTTGTAGGTAAGGAAAGCAGATGTTTGATTTCTCTGCAAAGTCAGCTGTTTTTGTTGGGAAAAAAAAGTGAAATCATGACTTAGCTTTAAACTCATGATTGCCCAGTTCCAAACAAGTAGCTGCTGTTATTTTTTTAAGACAGGCATTTTGCAAGGGAGTTGATGTTACACATTAAAGCTCTTCAGCTCTTTTAATGATGCCAGGATCATACAGTGATGCTTCATACAAGGATGTTTGTTTCCTCCAACTATGAAAGACATTTCTACAGATCTGTGTGTGGTGAGATTCAGACTTCTTTAGTGTGAATGCAAAAAACACAGAATACAAATTAAAGTCACTTTTCTGAAAAAGCTTGTCAGAAATAATGAAACTCGTTTCCACTTTCACCAGCATGCATTTAATTTATTTGCACAGTTCTTAATTTGTATTGTGATTGTAAATAGAAAGAGTGTATTACTGTTAACCACAAGTTAAAACAGTGCAGTGAGTTCATTATGAAGAAACTACAGGATGTTAAAGTGGCCTTGGCTTTGAGCCATGTCCTTTTCTAAAGCATCATCACTGTGTCATTTCGTCTGCCTGTCTTCAGCCTGTCATTTCATCTGCTGACAAGGAGGCTGACACCAGCTGACTGGTGACTCAGCATGTCACTGACTCTCTCCCCCCAGCTCTGCCCCCATGTCTCTGACCCAGATTGTACGCTTCCTATGTCTCACTGTCCTCATACTGTAGCTGGTTAGTGTGGTTCTTTTTTAGAGGTAGAGGAGGCATCATAAGGCATTTTATACCCTGCGTGTAAACTGTATTTTTATCACATTCTCCTTTCATTCTGCTATATGTTTCTATACTACTATGTACAATACTTGCTCCAGCTGCCTGCCATATTTGTGGTTGTTTGTTTTTTCCTGAATATTACAGGGGCATAGTCACATAAGGATAAGGATTTTAGTGTACCTAATCTTTAGCTGGGGGCTTACAGTGGCCCCTTTCCCAAGGACTTAACTCAGTATTTACAAGTTTTGTGGGTGTATTTGTGTTGGGCAGATTGAGTCCTAATCGACAGCATTGCTTATAATGCAATGAGAACATATTTTGAGGGAGTGGAATGTAAAACTATCATTCTGCTCAGTGTGTCAAAGTCCGTCAAAAAGGTTCTGCATTCTTAAAACGTTGTCCCTGTGCTGTGATAAAGGTCACTGTACCCTGTGATGTATATTGTTTTTTTCTCAGAATCTTTATTAGAATACAGCTGGAAAATATAGGCAATATGAATCCTGTTCTCCTTCCAATAAGTGGTGTCATGGCTGCTATCCTTTCACGAAGGCCAATCCTGATCAGTCTTCTTTGCACTTTGAACAGATCAACTTGGCATCCATATGAAGCTGCCAGATGATGCTGATCCAGGTCTTTGCTGGACCCTGGTCTGGTCTGGTTAAAAGTTTGAGAAACAGTTTTCTTGGTCTTCCTTTCTTGTTTTTGGCCTAACAGAGTTCAAGACATGCAAGGGTTGGTCCCACTAAATACTTTGAAGCTGTTTTTATATATACCTTCTAATGTTGACCTGGGACTTTTGCACAGCACTGTATATAGACTTTGACAGCTGACCACTGCTGCTCTGGTGTCATATTAAACAACATGAACCAGAGCCATCCACTCACCTGTTCCACCATGCCTTTCTGCCTGGTCCCTCTTGTTCACTGAGGGAAAGCTCACACTAAACAATCACTAATGAAACCGGAGCAGCCTGCTGTTGTCGGACCAGTGACTGGCACACAGTCCTAACCGGACATAGCACCTGTTCAGTTATTTGACCTGCTTACACCCAAGGTCAAGATTTTAGAACAGGGAAAACTTTCAGATCGAGGTAATTTTCAATTTGCCACAAACAACTTTCATCTGCCAAGCAGAGTTTAGCGGTGTGTGACACCTTTTAAGATATTTTGCCTTATCCTCAGCTCCCAGTCTTGAGTTACTTACAGTAGTAGCTGTTGCTTAGGGATGTCGCTGATCACTGATACAAGCACATACATTATTGCCAGCATTACTGGTAATAATTCCATGATCATTAAATTAGGTTGACACATTTGTTTGGACTGCTAAGCAAGTAGCATTATTTTATATTCCTTGATGGAGTTAAATCTAGCAAACTAAAGTCAAGATTTAAGAACTTTATTGTCATTACGGAATCAAAACAAAATAGTAATTTTCTCAACCTCCCACAGTGCATTATATTTAAGTCCTCACACACATTTAATGTGAAATATAAAATATCAACAATAGATAACAATTAAAAAAAATACAGTTAAACATCTAAATATGAAGCAAACAAGTCTACAAAAGCATCAGCCGTTAGAGTGAAACACTGTTTAAAAATGAGTGTGAATTATTCTACAAGGTCATGAAGCTGAAAATGAGGACAATGTGTGAAAGCTTCTGTGTTTAAGATGAATGTGATAGCAACAACAAAATGATGCTGAACTAGGGTTGGGTAAAGCCAGCGGGAGGTGTCGTGAAAAGTAGGCCACTGAAGGCTACTATTTATGATCTGTACCTAGTGATGCATATCATAAATAGTAGACTGATTGAATGATAACTGTCAACTCTGCAAAAAAGCATTTTGAACACTAGACAACCCATGTTGCGTATGCTACATGCCAGGCTTGCACCTAGTCATCAATCGGCCATCTATACACGTCTTTAGGTGTATGTGGTCATGAGTTGAGCTGTACTGCAGGCTCCACCTTGACTCCTGAAGCAAGAGGCTGGGCTTTTGGCACAGTTGTCAGCTGTGAGCTGATGGTAGTGCCTCAGCTGCTGTAGGCTGGGACGCTAATGGACAGGAGGAATCCCTAACAGCACACACGGCTGGCTTTGAAAACAAGAAGCACAACCGTCCCATCCCAGTCTGGCCCCCAGTGGCCCCATTCCCATTTGCTTAGACCAGATAGTGTTTCATGTCTCAGTGGGAGGGGAGGAAAGGGAGGGGTTTTTAGAGTCACTGGCATGAACACCTCTGCTCTCCTCATTCAGGCAAAACTGTCTGAAACAGACACATACACAAACACACACCAGGATCTCTATTGTTAATAATAGAGGATTGTATCAGAAGATTACGTTAATCAAACCAATCATAAACATTTTATTCTCTCTTTTTTGTTTTACCTCTGTCTCTGCCTCCTCTGTTGGTATCTTCCCAGCCAATGAGAAGATAGACGACATTAATGGCTGTCCTAAGAGCCGTTCTCAAATGGTAAGTGACCGTCTAAGATGAGCACATTTTGATGTCCCATCTCTGACCTGTGTGTTCATCACTGCTGTACAGAAATCACTGGTGAACAGCTGTAGGGTCAGTGTAAGATGGGTCAGTCCAATTATTTTTACTTGTGTGGTCTTATGGGTGGTCATCTGTGAAACTTCTGGCTCCAACTTAGTTGAAAGCACCACTGGCTTTAATTTCGGGGTCCAGTTTTGCCTCATGTTATTACACAAGCAAGGGATCACCTGTCACCTCCAGGATACAGGCAGGTGCATCAGCACTAATGACAAAAAACATTTTTAGCAAGTTATAATATGGCATTGTTTATTGTAACATTACACAGATATTTAAATAGGATTTCCTTCATTACACTGCTGGTGGGATTTCAGAGATTTCTCAGTTTGGAGTTCTCTGTGGGAAATGGCAGTCCCGAGGCAGGGCTAACCGCTGAATGCAAAGGGTCATAAATTGGGCCAGTGTGCCAGCTGAGGGGGCTATTTTTGGATTCCAGCCAGACTACTGAAGCCACTAAGCACCAAAGACAAACACACCAAAGTTAACAGCTAGGATGAGATGGAGGAACAGCTGATGCCTTAACCCTTGTTCATTGCAAACGTACCTGCTCTTATGGACAGAAATTACTGTGGTTTTGAGGTCATCTTGTTGTTTTAGATTGATTTCTAGTGCCTTATTTTGACATTTTAGTGGTGGTCTGTTTCTGTGTTATGCCAAGTTATAAGTTTTTGTTCTGCTTTAATCATGCTACAGAAAACTTATAGTACACCTGAGAATACCTGTCTGCTTTGAGCATAACATAACTGGATGACCACTTTCAGAAAGCTGGTTATCAACAGGCTCAGGTAACTCTTGGCTTTCAAGTCTGACTACATTTGTGTCAGAAAAGTTATTAAAAAAAGTTATTAATTACATTATCCAGTGGCATTTTTCAAACAATGAAAGAAGTTATTCAGTTTGTGTCTAATAAATAACAAACTATTATGAACTTGTACTGGACATAGAAATATATATACTAATGTCAAACAGTTTCTTTTGCCGAAGTAGACAAGTCAGCAGAAACTAAGTCTGATAATGTCGGTAGCTATAGTTAACAGTGTGTGTGTTATTTTTCTAATAAACCACCACAACAAAGTTTTTATTTCCAGTTATGATTCCAAAGATATCTCATGTTATTTTAAGCTGCAGTGATACAATAATAGCACAAAAGCACAACATCACAAATCCATTTAGGAAATTAAAGATGTAATAGGAATGCAGCTTTAATTACCTTTATTTACTGTCTTACTTATCTCTGTTTTTGTTAGAAGCTCTGTTTTCAAACCAGAGTGAAAACACTGAAAATTGTAGATCATGTTTCTACTGAGCTGTAAAATTTTTGTAGCTCTTAAGCCAGTATCATTAAGTCAATTCTTTTGTCCATGTTGGATGTGAGGAATAATGACACACACCACAGCTTGGAAGAATCAAACTGTAGATTCACAGCAGAGCACTCAAGTTATCAAATTTAATAAAATCAGATGCCGTCCCTGTTCATGGTACTAAGTTAAAAACAAAGTTAGCTGAGTAACCCACTTATCTCATTTTGTGCTACAAGGGCCTGTTGCACACCGAGATTATTTACCAATATTACTAATACTAATGTCAACAGACCATAACTTTCAGATGATAACAGAACAGTTAATATTTTTTTTCTGGAACTTTAAAGAACTGAACTGAAACTGAAAGGATGGCTGCTAAAATGGAAATGGCTGTTAAAATGGAAAGATGGCTGCTTAATGGAGGTGTATTGATTGATTGATGGAGTGTATCGATCTCCCAACAGCTTTACTTTGCCCATTCTTTCCAATTTCGAATGTAATTTTGCTATAGAATTTTCTCTGTCACTGGAGAAATGTACTTTAGGACAGTACTAACCCACACTTGGTAATGGCTTACCTCCCTCACTGCTCCTCTTCCCTCTCACTATCAGTTACGCATTTCCCATCAGTGCTGATTATACAACCACAAGCCCCTGTAATTAAACGATTTGCACTCTTTGGTGTCAGTGTTGTGGGCATCTCTGTGGTTTTATTGTGCTATTATCAACATCCTGTGCAGCCTCCCCCATGTCCCATTGTCATCTGCAAACACAGCTGTTTTGTTTGTCTGTTTGAAGATTGGAAGTTTGTTGGATACACTTGAGACAAATCAAACGGTTTGTAGACAGACAGTTTGTGCATGCGAGTGATGAAGCAGGCAGATATATTAATAGTGTGCCTGCAAGTAATGTAATATGCCTTACAATTTTGACAGTGGCTGTCAAAATTGACTATTATGATGCATGGACAAGCTCAGATGTTGCAGCATGTGTGTCTGTTTAGTTGTCTGAGTATTCTTGGTTTGCTGCATATAATCTCAGCAGGTTTGTGAGCTTTAATGCAAAAAGGGCTCGAGCATTGCTAAGGGCAGGTGCAACCGCAGTCATTAGGCAAATGTCAGCTTTGTGTGCTGTAGTACTGTCAAATCAACCACACACACAGACACACACGGGTCCTGAGAGTTTAGTCGGCAGCTTAGTTAGAGAAGTGTAAGAACCCACTTTTACTGCTCTTCATTTCATTGTTTTCAAACCCCAAGTTCTCCTAAAGCCGCTGCCAATTACCACCACTTAACCTAAGCTCTGTCTTTAAATGAATCAACATGGAAACAAGCTCTATTAATGGAATAAACTGTAGCACTCTCACCTAACACTCATGCTGGCTCATTAGCATGCTGGCTATCCAGGCTGAAGTGACTGGATGTTTTTACAACTGTCACAACCTTGTTAAACAGACCCCCAGTGTTGGGTCATTCTTTTGCCACCCAGTCACACTGTGTTTGTGTGGGAGTGTTTGTCTGTCTGCGATGGTTCATCCAAGAACGAGCGGGCTGATTTGACACAGTGATGTTAAATCCACACAGGATGCCATGCACTCACAGAGTCATACTGTTAAAGCAGAAAGTTCTGAAATAAACTGGATTAAAAACATATTCTGTCAGACAAACAATTTCATTGTTTCGTCCATGCCATTAACTCTGGTAATTCATTTAGTTTTTGGGAAAATATTTTTAAAGCTAAACAGAATTCAATATTTGCTTGGTCTAATTACACAATTTATTAATAATTGAGCACACAGCTGGCTTTGCGAGGTTATTTTCTCCATTCTGTTTACTTTGTTCTGCTCCTGAAGAAAGGAATAAGAGGGGGGGGAGGTACTCTAAAGGATTAGATTGCAGGCACACAGGTAGAAACTAGCAGGACCAGGTGTTTATTGGACTTGATGACAAACAGACTGAAGGAAACAGCAGCTTTCAAGGAATGTTAAATGTAAATAAAACTTGTACTTAAATTCCTTTCAGATGTCAGGGTGAGTTAACTTATCCGACAGTAAAGCTTTTCTTTATCATCCATCCTGTGTTTCACCTACATATGCATTATTTTTTTTAATTGCTACACAGTTGTTATCTGATCAGAAAGCCCAGTATTTAACATATGTTCACACTGTGAAATACTTGTCTATGTGCACACAAGGCTGATCACGGATTCAGACCCGTGGGTAGATGGTTGTGGATTTAACGCTTATAATTTTCAGTATTTTTTGTAGATGACCCAAACAATGTTTGAATAATGATTCAACAGGCAGGTTAATGTTTGTTCAATGGGAGCAGCACTTTCCCTTTATGCAAGACGGAGCAAGAGAATTCCCCGACTGTGTCAGCTCAGGCGATCACATAATGAACTGAAAACTGATCAGAAATCACTGTTACTTTTTGTAAGCAAAAGACAGAAAAAGAGAACTAGACCTCAAATGTTTATCCTTCAGGGCTAAACAGTTTTTCTGCTTCACATGAAGTCAAACTAAAACAGCATCTACAGGAGTTGGACAAAATTTGAAAAGGCACATGTCATAATGCAAATAAATAAATACAGCAGCCCTGCAACAGGCAATGTTATTTCGTGCCCCTGTTGTAAATTTGTTTTTTTGTTGTGTAAGTACTGCAAGTTATCAAGGGTTGGCCGCCTACCCACCATAGCGTCGGAGGTTTGCGCCCCGCTCTTCCCGACCACATGTCTAAGTGTCCCTGGGCAAGATACTGAACCCCTAACAGCCCATCCCCAGCTGTACAGTGCCGGTCCCAAGCCCGGCATAAAAACTGTACCAAATGATTCACTGTGGTGACCCTGAACGCACAGGATAAAAAAAAGGACAAAAAAAAAAGTCATCTGTTGCATTCATAGTTAGCCCATTCATATTACCTAAGACATGTTTGATCAAACCTCATAAAAAGTTGCCTCTTATATAAAATGCACGGAGCCAAAAAGTGTTGGGGTTTTGTTTTCATGTTGTTATTTTCTTTCTCCTTTTGAGAAATTGAAGCAGCTTTGCCCTAATCATTGCAATCCGTTTCATTCAGTAGGGAAATGTTAATGTAGCCAGAGGATTTCTTTTTTTCTTGCTTTCATTTGTGAAAGCAGATATTATCAGCTATCCACTATAAGCAGGTAACACAAAAAACATCTTAAAATCTATTAAATAAAAATATACACCCTGTGAACACAAAATGGCAAGCTAATAAAAATGCATTTACAGAACCTGTATGTGGTTTTTGGATCGTGTGTATGTGTCACAGTTGCTGGTGCATCATTATTTAGCAATAAGCTGTGAAAGCCAGCACCTCTCTGAGGTGTTGAAACCTCTGCGTACATTTTTCTGTCAAGAGGCTGAGAATAATTGTAGATGTCAAATTGCGCAGGTGAGCTGGTATCTGTAATCTGTGAATCTTCTTCATAGAGTAAATGCTTGTGTGGGCAGATACTGACAGAGTTAACCACACAGTCATGCAGACACATATAAATACACACATACTGACACATTCTCTCTCAACAAAATGTTCCGATTCAACGAGACCCAACAGTCGGAAAGTCACTAGCTTTAGGCCAATAGTCGTAATGAATGTATTGAATACTTGACATTAGACAGTTAATGTCTTTAGTGATGGTATGCAGGTTCTCGCTTAATCCTCCAAGAAGAAAATTGGAACACCTACACTGTTGGTTTTTTGTATACTTAATGAATATATTGGAACACACTAATTAAAAAAGTTTTTTGTAAATCAGGACTCATTTTTGTAGTTTTGTTGTTCAGCAAGTTATTAGTTGAAATCTTTCAATACATCAACATCACTAAACGTGAGCGATCAGGTGATCGGAGAGTTTTTTAACAAACCGCCAGTATTAGCCAAACAAAACTTTTATAACCCAAGTGCCCCAAACATTCATCACAGTTTTAAGAGTTCTGGTTGTACTTTGACCTCCTGCGTTTACATGTGCATTGAAGGAGGTTGTTGGTGCACTCGCTTTTAGTTTTACTTCCAAATTAAAAAATATAGGTAAACTCTATAGTAAATATCCTGTCTGATCAAGTAAGTCCTGGAAATGCCTTCATGCTCCCAGAGCTCATCATTTTTTTTAGTTAGTACTGGGCTATCATAAGGAATCATGGAGACTGCACAACTACAAGCTGGGACTGAAGTTGTTATAAACCAAAATTATAATTTTACATTACTTCAAATAGCATTTAATAATAATGTTTAATACCTATACATATGTTAAATACAAACGTGAAGTTGACTTGTATAAAACAGACCTTGACTTAGTCTATTTAAATGGAAACCTTATGTTCTTTTGTGCTTATAAATGTGTTTCAGAGGCTTTTTTAGTCTCAAAAGTGAAAGTTTCTTGGCAGAACTCTAATGATTTGTTTCGTTGGTGTTAAACAGTCTAATTTAAATATGAAAAATCATGTATTTTCGGTCTAAAATATCAGCTTCACGATCAGTCCTCAAAAGCCTGCATCAGTCATATCCTGCTTTAGACACATAACACACGTGCTTGTCTTTCTCTCTCTCTCTCTCTCTCTCTCTCTCTCTCTCTCTCTCTCTCTCTCTCTCTCTCTCTCACACACTCACACACACACACACACACACACACACACACACAATAGCACCACTATGATGTAAGTAAGTGTTTGTTCAGAAGGCTGTTGGCTGGCCAGCCCTGAGCTGCTGCTGGGAGTTGGAGCAGAGGAGGAGAAGACGGTGGTGTGTGTGGAGGTGAGAGGCCAGGCGGAGTATTGACAGATTACACATTTAGACAGGTAGGAGTTTCGATGCATATCTTGGTAGATTCCTTGGTACCTGGTTCAGTTATTGTATTCCGTTACAGTGATTATTTATTACAGTGAATATTTAGTATTCTGCCTCTTAATATTTCATAACATGAGCATACTTTTATATTTTTGCACATTTTGGGAATATTCTTTATGTTTTTTGAATTATCCTATTAGTCAGCTGTCCTACAACAGAGTTTGTAGAGAACTGAAAAATAATGAGCAAAATTAGCCTAAAAATTGAACTATAAAAAAGGCCTACATTACTCTTTACATCCTTGCAAAAGTTTTCATGCACATACAGTAGTATTGCTGGTTTTCAAAGGGAACGTTTTATTCTTAATATTCATGCTGATATCTAAATATTTGATAATTAATGTGATGTCAGCTACTGACATCATAGTAGGGTGATGTTTTTTATTCATGTTTTGCATTGAAAAGGAGCAGGAGTAACACAGATCCCTGGCCAGACTTGAACTTTGGGTGCTATGATTACATGAGCTCTTAGGTCAAACGAAAAACCATGGCTCTTGACTAACTCACGTAACATTGCAGACAGGTCAGTGATGTACAGTAATTACTAAAGACCATATGGGTGGCTTCTTTGAGGAACTTTTCAAAGTAGAATTTCGGCCTTGAGTCCAGTGACTTCACATCATAGATACATTGTTGCTCTATGCCGAAGTTGTACTTGGAAGGAAAAAAATGATCCTTCTGCCTAAAAAATAGTATAATAATTATTATTATATTATTATATATTATTATAAATAATAATAAAAATAGTTTAGGATCTGCAACTCTGAAGCTGTCACTGACTATTTCTACCCTGGCTTAAATAGAGGTTTCAGTATTTATACCCCCTGGGAGCATCTCAGCATGCATCTAAAGTGGAAAATATTCATTTGTAATGGGGATTGAAGCATGAAATATTTTCTGCAGGCTGCTACTATTTACACTGCAACTATGCTAGATAATTTGAGGCAGGATGGGAGTGGTTTAGACACTCTGATTAAGTTTAGACCAGGAGCTATAAAGGGAAGACTCTGGGTGTTGGAGTGAGGTTTATTTTTAAAGGGGCTGTGGTATGCAGATAGATCCATTGTCATCCAAAGTATTCCGCCGTATCACCTCGAAGGAAAGCATTTGTCAGCCGCTCCAACAGCTGTCGGCTATTGATAGTTGATCAATGTGGATATACTCAAGGCATCTGCAGTCACTATAGCATTGTAGACTTTATAATGGGGAACATTTAATTTTTTAGCAATAAGAATTTTATACTCTATAGCGGAGACATTTCTTAACTAGATTTTATTTTAGCTCCTCACCTCACAGCTGGATACGTTCTCACAAGAGAACCTCAGAGAGAGCTGTCGGTCGAGCTATATTTAGTTGCTGCATATTATGTGTAATTATGTCATTAATCTTCAGTGAGCTGGTCCCTCCCAGTAGCAGCCCACACCTGGGCTTGTTTACAAAGGACACAGGTCATATGTGTTTTATTTTAGTTTAGATGTATCACTGCTCTGCATGTATACTCTCATAAGCTGACCCGTTGTATTTTCAGATGTGTTGTGAGCATATTGTTGTACATCGGCCTCAGTTGTTATCTAATTTCACTTATATTAAATGTAAAACTAAAGAAGATTTACCAGTTCTTTAACCTTTGTGCATACTGTAAAATGCTTTTTAAAGTTAAATCATTTGTGAATTCCCCTCCCTAGATTATTCCTTGTCTAACTCTGTATGAACAGCAAAATGAGTGAGAGCAATAACTGGGCCATGATAACATGTTTTGTGTCGTACCTGGTATGTTTGCTCATTAAACAGAAGGTAAACTTAGATCGCTGTCATCTGTAGTGACTAGGCTTGATGAGGCTGGTTTTATGTGGTTTACTTTGTGATTACATGCACCAGCCAGAAGCCTGGATGTACATATAATGGGTCCGTGGACAATAAACAAAGCTTGTCTGCCAGTCAAATCCTCTGGTAGTCCAGTGACTGCTCAGCAGTCTGCCCAGGTTGCCAAGGCTGCTGTCATAGCAACTGAGTCGGTATAGATGGTTTGCTTCCCTTTAGCTCTACTGATATATAATATCTGCAGGGTTTGAATCTCGTTATAACTATGTCCCCATGTGGCCAACGTTGCATTTGGAGTTTTACAATATGTCTACACAACAGAACACATTCACAGTAATACAAATCTTTCCTACCACTTCCTAACACATGAAATTTTACTATTAATGCTTGCCAAAGAAATCATGGTTTAGTATGATTTATCTACCTGCTTGATACCAAGAAAACTAAAATACAAATGAAAAAGAAATTAGGTGAAAGCACTTGCTATTCTCCCTCCACATCCTCTTATTTCTTTTCCTTTCGGCTGTTCCCTTTCAGGGGTCACCACAGTGAATCATGTGTCTCCATCTAACCCTGTCCTCTGCATCCTCTTCTCTCACACCAACCTTCATGTCCTCTCTCACTACATCCATAAATCCCTTCTTTGGTTTTCCTCTAGACTTCCTGCCTGGCAGCTCCAACCTCAGCATCCTTCTACCGATATATTCACAGTTTCTCTTCTGAATATGTCCAAACCACCTCAATCCGGCCTCTCTGACTTTATCTTCAACACATCTAACATGAGCTGTCTCTGTGATGTCCTCATTCCTGATCCTTTCCATCCTCTTTACTCCCAAAGAGAACCTCAACATCTTAAGCTCTGCTACCTCCAGCTCTGCCTCCTGTCTTTTTTTCAGTGCCACTGTCTCTAAGCCGATCAACATCGCTGGTCTCACCACCGTCTTGAACACCTTTCCTTTCATTCTTGCTGATACTCTTTTATCACACAACACACCTGACACTTTTCTCCACCCGTTCCAACCTGCATCACCTCTTTTCCACACTCTCCGTAACTCTGAACCGTTGACCCTAAGTAGTTCAAGTCCTGCACCTTCTTCATCTCTGCTCCCTGCAACCTCACTGTTCCACCTGGGTCCCCCTCATTGACACACGTGTATTCTGTTTTACTGCGGCTAAGCTTCATTCCTCTGTTTTCCAGAGCAGACCTCCACCTCTCTAGAATTTCCTCCACCTGCTCCCTGCTCTCACTACAAATCACAATGTCATCTGCAAACATCATAGTCCATGGAGATTCCTGTCTAACCTCATCTGTCAGCCTGTCCATCACCAGAGCAAACAAGAAGGGGCTCAGAGCCGATCCTTGATGGAGACCCACCTCCACCTTGAACTCCTCTGTCACACTTACATCACACCTCACCAAGGTCTTACAGCTCTCATACATGTCCTGCACCACTCTTAACATATTTCTCTGCCACTCCAGACTTCCTCATACAATTCCACAGCTCCTCTCTTGACACTCTGTCGTACACTATCTCTAAATCTACGAAGACACAATGCAACTCCCTATGACCTTCTCTGTACTTCTCCATCAGACAACCCAGAGTCTGTCTCATCTCCTCCCTGAAAACTACACAACATTCTTCCTCTTTCAACTTCCATCAATTCTTCCTCTGCTCTGCCTTAGTCGTCTTCATCTTCTTCACCACCAGAGTCATTTTACACGCCACCATCCTGAGTTGTCTGGCTACACTCTCCCCTACCAATACTTTGCAGTCACTGATCTCTTTCAGATTACATCGACACAAGACAAAGTCCACCTAAGTGCTTCTTCCTCCTCTTATATGTAACCCTATGTTCCAGCCTCTTCTAGAAGAAAGTATGAATTACAGTCATTTACATCGTTTTTGCAAAGTCTACCACCATCTGTCCTGGAGACCAAACCTCCCCATCACATTCTCATCACCAACATGTCCATTGAAATCTGCACCAATCCCCACTCTCTCACCTCTGGGGATGCTCTGCATCACTTCCTCTAACTTACTCCAGAATTTCTCTTTCTCTTCCAACTCACATCCTACTTCATAACCACTAACAACACTGAAGATCATGCCTTGAATTTCCAACTTCAGACTCATCATCAACCTGATGCTATTTTCACTTCTAGAACATTCTTCACAAACTCCTCTTTCAGGATAACTCCTACTCCATTTCTCTTCCTGTCTGACCCATGGTAGAACAACTTGAAGCCTGCTCCTAAGCTTCTAGCCTTGCTACCTTTCCACCTGGTCTCCTGTACACACAGTATATCCACCTTCCTTCTCTGCCTCGTGTCAACCAACTCTCTAACCTTCCACAGTCCCAACATTCAAAGTCCCTACTTTTAGTCCTACATTCTTTCCTCTACTCTCTCTTGTGCCCCCTTGTCCTTGCATTCCCTCCACATCCTCTTACAATTTGGATAAACATATGCCTGGAAAAATTGCTGACAGATTGTTTTTTAAGTATGTTAAATAACTTCCATGTACCAGGTTACAGGTGTATGTGTCGCCTATTTAACATGTCAACTTTTAGAAATCTCTAGAAATCTAATGGTTAGTGCACTTAGTGCTTAAAAAACATGATAAATAAGGGATAATAAGTTTGACTCACATTTTAAATATTTGTTAGCATTACTGTTGCATTATTAAAATGGCACATTCAGACCACTGTGGGGCATTCTCAGAAAAATTTCGAAACCATGTATTTTGAATAACAGATTTACCATTATAACAGCCTTTCTCCGAAGGTATCATGGCATTAAATCATTGGATATTAAAGGCTATGCAGTGTGTATTTCCAGCATTTTTATTTTTGTCGGTGTTGAAGTTCAGGAACAACCTTAGCGATAATTTTGCTGACAACTTTCTTATAAGATATATATCGTTAGTTTTTTCAGTTTCAACTTTGCCATTACGCTGTCAGAAGAAACACGCAGAAGAGAGACCAACATGCATCCTGACATTATAAAAATATGTAAATTTGAATGGAAATGTGCAGTGTCTTACAGCTGTGTCCATGTGTCTGTCCAGCTTGAGAACATTGATGCCTGCCTCAGTTTCCTGGCAGCCAAAGGAGTCAACATCCAGGGTCTATCTGCAGAGGGTAAGCTGGATTCTTCCACCTCTACTTTCACTGAATCGAAAGATATAGACAAAAATCTAGGCCTGGCTAGGCTTAGATGCTAAACGAATGTCATGCATTGGAAAAAGATTGGCTTCTTGATGCATAAAGGCATTTATATTGGCAGTCAATTTTGCTAGGACACACTACATTAATGCCAGACACTACATAATGAATCACGCAGGTTTTGCAGGGGCCGATCATACTAAACATAGAACTAATGTACCAGAAAGCTCACAATAGTGCAATTAGTTTTTTACAGACCCATCTGTTTTTTGTCACATTAGATGTTATTAGAAGCACACTGTGAGCTTACCTCACAGGGATAAGTAGAACTGTGTAGTACTGTGTAAATGAGCCGTTCTATCTTTGACTAAATTTGACTAAATATGAGTAACTAAGTAAATACAATAAAGGAACAAGACAGTATTACACATAATAAAGTATAACGGCAAGATAACAATAGGCTACAAACCAGTAGAAGTAGTTTTTTAACAGTGCTATGTTATAGCATATTAGTAGCTTTAGTTATGTAGCACAGATCAGTACTGCTCAACCTCATGGTTGAGAGACAAAATTTCTTTTAAACTTTTCTTCCTCTATTAGTATAATTTATTCTTCACTTTATCTGACCATTACTTTTTCACATTGCACATTGTTCTTCTCCTTGAACCACAGATATTCGGAATGGAAATCTGAAAGCCATCCTCGGTCTCTTCTTCAGCTTGTCCCGCTACAAACAACAGCAGCAACAGGCCCAGCGGCATAACTCCCAGCCCTCTCTCCCACCCACCGCACAGCCCCAGAGCGCACACACTCCCCTGAGCCAGCAGAGCAGTGCCCCAGCCCAGCTCAGCCACTCTCCGCATGGGACGCCTGTCCTTTCAGCGCAGAAAGCAGCACAGGCTGAGATGCAGTCCAGGTGAGGCTCACTGCTCCATTCATGCAAACTCTGTAACCTGGAAATATGAGGAACACACCCTTGAAACTGAGTGAATGGGTTTGTGTCTATATTCTTCACATTCTTGCAGTTTCTGTTCTAATCCATCATTTTGTCATCTCTGCCTTCCTGCCCACACTTCCTGTCATTTATAACAGTAAACTCAACATCTCTGTCTATTCCTCCTCCACATCTCTCTTGTCTTTTCTTCTCCTCTAGGGATGGGTCTCAGGGTAAACTCCTCAAGTTTTCCCTTGGTCAGAAAAAGACATCTAGGTCAGCTTACTCTGCCTTTCTGTTTTCTTGCTCCTCCCTCTCTGTCCTTCACTCCTGTCCCATTCCGATCCTGGAAATAGGAAGGTAGAAATTGCCCCTAATCAAGAATAACATTTCTGTTGTACTCCAATGAGTTTCATGTAGTTATTTGTCTGTGATTAAGGGCAGTCTTTACTACAAGCATTATCTAATATGCATGAGTGGTAAAATTGAGCAGATAGCAACTAAAGCTCCAGGCTTCATTTTCAGACAGTCTGTCTGTCTGGGATTGTCTCATTTGGCATGTCTGTTAAATGGGCTGTCAGAGACCTTTAGATAACCCTTAAGTAAGTGTGTGCGCTTGTGTGTGAACTTGCTTGACAAGCACATCCCCCATATAATGTGACATTAATAATTAACACAAAGAATCTGCAGCTGGAATGTCGATCTAATATGGGGATGTGTTCAAATTAAGCTCGGGTCTGGTCTGAAGTGTTCTTATATTCATTTTATACTCTTTTGTAGCATGCAGTGCTGTACTATGTGATACTGCACCTTCAATTTGGATTTAGGACATGGTTTTGCATGATGTCCATCCTAGATTTTGTTTGTATTGCACCTGCCGCACATCAGATCCTCTTTAAAGCAATCCAGTACCCCCACCTTCTGCTCAGCATGTGCAACTGCAAAATAAAGCGCTTTTCGCTCTTGACTCAAAGCTCTGTTGGCTTTTATGATGATGCACCCTTTTGTAAAACCCAATTAAACGATGTAGAACCCAGTCACATTTTGTTGGATTTCAGAGAGGTTTAGGATTTATACAGGGTGGGATGGGAAGTATTGCCAATTTTTCACATCGACAGGCCCCAAATCACTGATCTGACTTATTTTTTGCTTTTTGTATTAAATTAGTATGTCAACAGCAGTTTTAAATGTCTGTGTATATTGTAACCATCAAATTGAACAGTTCTTTCATTAGACTCACTAATCTTGCTGTAATTGAAAGTCAATGACGTCTTGACTAAATAAAATGGTAAATCCTATTACCTTGCAATTGCTAGATAAATAAAAGCCAGTCAATGTGAATGGCATGCTGGAAATTTGAGTTTCTATAGTGTATACAAGAGCTCAAAGACAGAGCTGTAATCTGCTAAGCATCTGCCTCCGGTCCTTGGATAAAGATGATGTCAGCACTGGTGAATTAGCTTTTCATTAGGGGTCTCTGTGCCACAGCCTGGTTAGATTACAGCTTGACTCATCGATGGCAACATATTGACTTACAATATGAAATCAAGGTGTCATAAATTTCACTAAGGCCTATCTGTGGTCAGTATATCCTGTTTAATCCATGTGGGGAAATAAAGGACTTGTAATCTGATGTTGTTGAGTTCACAGCCCCCCGGGGACCTGCGCTCAGTCAGACTCTCCAACCTACTCATATACATCTACAGTGCTGTGAAGCCATATGTTTCCCTTAGGATTACCTTAGGTGTGCATAGGGAGGCAGAGCCGGAGGAGAAGTAAACATTATCTGTTTTTCTTCTAATCCAAGCTACTGACTTTTAGACGGGAGATTACTCCATTGTAAATATTTCTCTAGACAGCATTCATTGTCAGAAGACCAAAGATAGAGTGCAGACCAAGAACATAAATTGTCTAAAATTGGATTCTTTTCTATTTTTTGCCATTCTGAAACAATACTTTACTAGTAGATTTCCCTGTCTGAAACACGTGATGTGATAGTAAATATTTGCATTGCATTAGGAATTTCAGCCAACTTATTTGCCTGTGAACATGACAAACACCCTTGTGCTGTCCTATGTGGTGGTGTGAATGCAAAGAGGGGATGGTCTATAGCTGCCCTGTCCCTTTCCAGTCAGTTTGTTAGTTAAGTGATAACTTGCCATTTGTGTTTAGAAACTGTAAACTGCCTTGTCCAAGCAGAAAGTGATTTAACCCTTTAATATGTTTCTGTTGTACCAGAGATGTTACCTTCTTATCTCATTTCATTCAGTCACTATAGTAAACAAATTTAATGTTGTAGCCTGTTTATGCTTTCTTCTTTCTGTCTTCCATCCCCCCCCCCTCTCTCTCTCTCTTGATATGTCTCTATCAGACTTCCTGGGCCCACAGCAAGGGTGTCCACTGCTGGCAGTGACATACCTCCAAGGGGTGCGATCATTGCTGCCGGGAACAGACGCAGCCAGGGCTTCAGTGACAAGACCAAAGCCAACACACACCTGAACAAAGGTAGGTATGATGTGCAACAACAACCAGACACTTACTGATGCACTTTATTTTGTTCTGGAATGGTTGTTTATACTGCCAACTTAACTTACGTAACAACTTAACAACCTGTGTGTGTGTGTGTGTGTGTGTGTGTGTGTGTGTGTGTGTGTGTGTGTGTGTGTGTGTGTGTGTGTGTGTGTGTGTGAGTGAGTGCGTGCATATGTTAACTGTGCAACTGTAAAAAATTAAAAGTTGTGTTCTGTGTTTAGGATCATTTTAAAGTGAAATATCCTCTGGGTATTTTTTGTTATTTTCATTAAAATGCAAAAAAAAAAGTTAGCGATGTTGCTCTGAGACCAAGAGGAGTTATTAAGAAGTGTGCCCAAAATGATGCATACCACCCAGCATGCAGCACTGCAGTGAATCGGGAAGCTTACATAATATGAATTATACGTTAATTAATAATTAGTCATTAGCCTCCTTTAATAGGTAATGTTGAACATAAACCAAGGCTTTATTTAGGACAGATATTCCATTATGCTTTATTCTTGAGCTTTCTCATGCAAACAAATTGCCTTCGAGGTGCTTCCACTGCCAGCCACCTACATTAACAATATCTGTGCAGAAAACGAACAGGACATTTCCATTGTACATTTTTACTTTAAATTCATAATTTCAAAAATGTGGTCTGAAAACTGGATAGTTTAACTGTTGCATAACCCGTGTACTCTCATGTTTAAAAATGAGGAATAGATTTATTGGCAATGGTATGTTTGTGCTCGAGTGTGTAACTGTTTATTTCAAACTGCTACGAACCAATTTAACTTGTTTTGCCCCATGTCAGTGTGCTGGAGGATACAAACAGAGTATTAGTTTCGAAATAGCTTCTATCACCACTCAGTGGGCCAAGTCTTTATATAGACAGTGTTAGTGTTCAGAGTCTAAACTCATTAGACAGAGAATTCTGACTGCTCAGACAAAGATGGGATGAATGAGGGTGTGAGAGTGAGAGTCTGTTGTCTGGGTTTAAACAGTGATAAATTAATTGGAACCAAACACTTTGACTCACTGAAGAAGGGGTTCTACATGATAGCTATTTTTTTTTGTGAACATGTATGCTCATGATGATAATTGTGAAATAAATTAACACAGACTTAGGAGCAGAAAATGCCCTAGAATATTCATAATATGCTAATGATGCTTTTTATTAGTGTTAGTTGTTGAAGCTGTGTTAGTAGTAACGCCAGGGCTAGTAAGTTTGAAATACCCTTTGTGGCTTTCTTCCCGATATTTAGATAAGGTGATCGCTATCATTCCCATGTCTTTATGCTAAACATAAATCATCAGTTCGCTAAGTTCAGCATAACAACTGCAAACAAGGGCAAACAGCTAACCTGCAAGAGTTAAAACAATATGTTGTAGTTTACTGGGGGTTATGTAGTGGAGTATTTCTTGGAATGGCCAGTGACTTCCTTGAAAAATAGAAAAAATAAATAAAGTAGATTAAGCCACACTATTGTCAACGTCTCTCTTGCTCAGTGTATGTGAAAGTGTGACAATTTATTTGACGTTAGGTGAGCAGTGTTGCCCCAGAAAGGTCATCTCAAATTCAGATCAGCTTAATTTATTAAAACAATAACAAAGTTTATTTCCTGGCAGGTGGGAGTATTTGTGTGTGCATATGTTTTTGTTTGGGAGTGGTAGGCCACATGACTGGCAGCAGGTAGGATGAGAATTTCTGGTTAACCCTCCCTCCTCTTGACCTGTGGCTGACATGCAGCCAAGCCCCTCCTACAGTCTGTAGTGCTACACCACCCTCTTCATGCACTCTCTCCTGTCATTTCTTCCTCTCCTTTCCTTCTCTCACTGGATGCCTGCAGCACCCATGAGGTTTGTCAGCTTATAGATCACCTTGAGCTAGCACTCCAGGCTATAGTTTCAGACGAGTAATTTGAACTTCGAATTGAATCTTTAAAATAATGCTGTAGGATTTAGTCAATTTTACTGATTTCTTTATGTTGCTGGTGAAAATGTATGCATTTATTTATGCCATAGAGGGCAGTTTTCTATCTGAAAGTGGGTTCCAGGCCAGTTGCTCGAAAGTTTTTCTTTTTGTAAAGACTTACATTTTTAAAAGTAATTGGGTTGTAGGTATATTAGTCAACAAGTTATCTTCTATCAGTATGGGTTTCAATTTTACCTTACTTACCTTTGTTACAGTTATGTTAAACTTGACTGATATAAACTGATAAGTTATTCCTCCAAAATGTACATTGTGACTTATGTGTTAAACATATTTTTATGCTTGTGTGAGACAGTGTTGCTGCAGGTGCAGCTGGTTAGAAAGACACTTGCAGCTTTTATTGTAAGACCAGATCTGCCCTGTGACAATGGCTCTGACATCAGAATGGAGCTACATTACTGCACGGCTGTACAGTAATCAAACAGACCTGAATCTTCTCTCCTCTGCATTAATAAAAGGTGACTTCATGTGGCTGTTCTGTGACATGAGACACAGAGCAGGGGGCACCTATGATTGCATGTTCTTATGCACGTTTCTGTTTGCCTATGTATTGCAGTGTGTTTGTGTTACTGGTGCCTTCGCTGAATGAATAGCTTTCTGATGAGCTGTAGCGTCACTGTTTGAGTGCATTCATGTGAAGAAACCTTAAAAAGACCCATTCTTCACACAAAGGCCTGCTGCCCCTTTCACTTTTTGAATCACAATGACTGAGGAGAGGGTGAGAGTGAGAGAGAGAGAGAGCAGGCTTCTGAAATCAGAACATGATGAGTAAGCAAACACCTGCAACCTTTGTGTTAGTCTCATATAATTTAGGCAGGTTTTAAAAATTGAATATGAAGGCCTCTTGGGTTTTAAAGCACAAACATGCTTCCAGGATTCTGCAGAACTTTTTGAGATTTTTTTTCTGCAACCTAAAACACCCGATTACATAACAGGTTTTCCTAAAAAAAATCATGATACATGTAGCAATGTTTTTATGGTGTTTTAAATTGCAAGGTTATGCAAAATTTATAAGGGATTGGTTAAATTGATTGTTGGCAACAATCAACATTGCAGATTCCCAAAGAATCTGCTAAATGTGACTTTTATGTTTGGACATTTGCAGTTCAGTAATTTGTTTGCTTAGTTACTGAGAAGGTTTAGCTTAATGTCTCATGGCCCATGAACAATATTTGGGTTATGATGTCTAAACACTTTAACACTTCACATTTTATGCATTTACTCCTTGTATGTGTTAGCATGCTGGCACAGCTCTCCGAAGTATATGCTCAAGTCCAGCAAATGGATAGAGGTTACAGTGTTTAGAATGGCTGAGCAGAACCAACATTGGTCTTTATCCTAAACATGACATGCATGCACACATGGACACAAAGAACACAGAGAACATTGTTGCCACTCTATTGTGTAAAATCACATAGTTTTCCTGAGTTGTGGACAGACCGTAACACACAGAAAAACAGGCATGCATGAGTGTGACAGTTTATTAAGAGTCCACTTCAGCCAATTTTCAAAATGCCTAGATGTTATCAGGAGATTCTGAGAGGAGTAGACAACTGTGCAGATCATGAGATAAAGTCAGAGAGGGTGAGACAAGTTTTTTATTGGAGACAGGAAATAGATAGGTGGTCTGTGTTTCTTTTGCCCTTGGGTTTTCCTCCACTGCTCTGCTGTTAAATCTGTGATGACTGCAGTAATTAAGCAGTTTAGCTGTAAACACCAAAATTCTTTCAACATGTTCCAAACAGACAACTTCACCAGCACAGTGAACAGGGGGCAATAAGAAGTTTTGTGCAAGGATCTGGCCTCAGGCTGCACAGGGTCATAAGGTTGGTGACCTATTCTTAGGGGATGTTAACAATTATTTGTTTGTTTTTCCAGGGAAAGTACTTCCTTAAGGGCACTCTGTGCTTGCAATAAAAAATTCTACCAGAAGAAAACTTGTGATTATGATCAGAATGGGTTTTTCCATTTGGTTTTGGTGTTTTTTTCTTTTACTTTGACCTTCCTTTGTTCTCAAGTTCTCTTTTTTGTGAGATATTTGTGTTTTCAAGAGTTGAAGCTTGGCTGGAAATATTGTTTAAATGCAGAGTTGTTGTTTTGATTTTGTTTTAAAGAGTTTAGTTTAAGATGCCCAAGTCCATCCCTAGTGTCATTTGTGACCCAACACGTTAAAGTTTGACCACTTTTGTTTGGCCCATGGCAACCCAACTGGAGCATGTCAGTAATGTCACTGGGTTCACTCAGGACAACAACCACCTATCCCAGTGTCCACGGCCGCTCAGTGTCCTGCCTTTCTTTTTCTGTTCTTTTCTGACCCAAAATCCAGGCTGACCCCATTTACTGACATCACTGACCATCCTGCTGGCTCTCATCCCAAACCTGCAGCGCCAGTTTCCTAATTCTCTCTGCCTGGTTCATAATCACTGCAGGTCCCTCTCTCTTTCAGCCAACTCCAGTAGGAAGCCAGCTATTAGCAACCTGACCCACTTTTCCAATTGCTAACTGCTAGCACGGTTAATTGGGCCCTAATCACTCCCTAATGGTTGCATTGTTTCAGGCTGCTCTCACTAAATGCAAAACAGGGGAAGAAAGGGGAAGCAGTGAGCTGGTACTTATTTCCAATTAGGACATGAAAGGTGTTTTGAAAATGAAATAAAACAGGGAGCCAGAAATGGGTAAATAAGTGGGTCAAGAGGTTAATATGCCTAACCTTATGTAATCATAAGAATGTGGAATCAATGTAGCTAGTGAAAATTAAAGGAAACTTCACTGGTATCTAAACAAAGCACCATACGCTCTAAATGATTATTTTCCTGTGTGCATAATCAGATGTACACAAACAGTGCAATTTTATGTGCCACATTTATCTCATATACATCTACTGTAGGTGAGAACAGAAAGTCTTCTTTTCTTTAAACAAAAAAACAAAAATATTTAAATTAGGGGTTGATTTGCTTTGGGTAAACCCTGTAAAAGAACCAAAAAATACAGCACACCGTAAAAAAGTCACTTGTGTTTGTCCTCTGACCTTTCATAGTGGAAAAATAAGGTAAGAATATTGCTAATAATTAGGTGAATTCGACAAAATCAAATGTTTTCATTTTAATGTGTACAAATTTTATTCATTAAAACATTGGAAAGCTTCAAATACTTCCTTAAGTTACTGTATGTTTGTGTGTGTGTTCACAAAGTAACAGGGGTATGTTGCAACGGAACTGTTATGATTCATTACACTCAGTACTCCCTGCACAGGCCCTCTCTCTCACTGGCCGTTGGTGTTTGAATATTCAAATGATACTGGTCTGAACTATGTGCTGCTGGTAAGACCACTCCACACACATACTGACAAACCTCAGCAGAACTCAGCATACTCTATTTTCATAGCATAGACTTCATTACACCAGGACCTTTAGCTGCTCTCGTGCTTCTTTTCGACTTGGTAAGTTTGCTTTGCTAAGTTGTTGTTGAGTCACTTGCTGTTTGTTGATTTACCCAGATTTTTTTCATTTTGGCTGATAAATCTATAACAGTCGTTATAGAGCATGGTTACACTGCAGCACAATCTTCTTCTTCTACCCATCTCCAGGTTAAATAGTATTTATATCCTGTATATGAATCAAATTTATGAGGGACTGAGTACATATTGCCAGATGTAATCAGACAGTGTTTCTTTGTAAAGCAGAGGGACACTGACCAAAAGTAGTCCATATAAGTCCAAGCCTTATAAGTACAGCCGTGCTGTTTCTTGACTTGCCTCCTTGGCAGGACTTTAAAGCACTTAAGCTGGCTCCTCGTTGTTTTTATAAACAGTTTGTGATGTGCTTCTCTCATTGTTAGTGCAAAGGGTTTTTTAACAGTTTTGGTGGCTAGCCTGAAGGAAAATAATGGCCCATTTGGCTACATCGACACGGGACACTACATCGACTTCCAGATCCTTATAAGGCCACTTTGCGTGGGGTCAAAGAAGATTCGCTTTCAGAATCGGGTTTCTCTTCTCTCCCCCAGAATCTTCCTCTGCTTGACATTTCCTCCTCATCTGTACCTTCCTTTCGCATTGTTTAATAACGCAGCTCTTTTCTGATGCAGATTCCTCAGAGGGCATGAACTCACAGCCTTCTGTGATGAATGAGCATGCTCCATCAACTGTGGTGACTGTCAACTCTTCTACCAGCATCTCTGCTGCTACCTCTGCCCTGATTCTTCCCTCATCGTTGCCATCCTCATCATCCTCTTCCACAGCCATTCCCCAGCCCAACAGCAACAGCAAGCCCTGGAGAAGCAAGTCGATGAGCTCCAAGCACATCTCCTCTCCTTCTCCTTCTTCCACCAGCACCTCCTTGTCTGTCATGCAGTCTGCCAAGCTGGAGAAAGACACCTCCTGTAAGGCTGCTCCAGCAACTGAAGCTCCTCCTAAGGTTGTCGCTCAGAAATCAATGCTGGAGAAGCTTAAGCTCTTCAACAGTAAAGGAGCCTCCAAATCATCCGCATCCTCCTCCAATGGAGTCCAGACTGACAACGCTGTTCCAACCAGGCCAACGGAGAGAGCCGAGACTGGCTCCAACACTGACCCCCTGGAGGAAGATGATGGCAATGTCCGGCCAGGAATGAATGGGACCAGCAATGGGACAGCCTGTGTAGCAGCCCCCTCAGCAGGCACTACTGTCTCCACAACTGCCAGCAGCCCCAAAATAGCACTGAGGGGCATCGCCCAACGCACTTTTAGCAGAGCTTTGACTGCCAAGAAGGGTTCTGTCAAAGGCCCTGAGAAAGACAAGGACAAGGAAAAGGGGAAGGAGAAGGAGAAAGGGAAGGAAATGGGAAAACGCTCCATAGCACCTGACAGGACAGAGCTCAGAGGGGATGAGCCTAAGCAGGAAGTAGCACCTGCTATTGTAGACAATGACAGCTCAAACAAAAGGACCTCTAAAATTGCCAGCTTCATTCCAAAGGGGGGTAAATTGGCCAAAAAGGAGAGTTCAACCCCGTCACAAAGCGGAATACCAAAGCCAGGGGGCAAAGCCCCAGCAGTTGGGGGGAAAGCTTCTTCAGTGAAAGAGGCGGGGGAAAGGCCTAGGAGCATGCGGTTAGGGGGTGGCCTCAGCATGCACCGTGGTCCCCAGGACAGAGAGAGAGACAGGGACAGTAGGCACTCCAGCTCTACCTCCAGCCTTGCCTCCACAGAGGGAAAGAGCAGTGCCACCCCTATGACAGGAGGAGGCACTACACAGAGCACAGCCAGCAACACGGTCAGTGTGCAGCTACCTCAAACTCAACAACACCACAGCCACCCCAACACAGCAACCGTCGCACCCTTCATGTACAGGTGAGATCTCACATTTTGTGTTCAACATTAAAGTCTTTGAAATCTGTTCTGATGCACATTTGTTACTCCACTCAAGCATAAATTTAAAACGCATAGAATTCATAAATCCACCATTTATAGTAAATATTAACAACAGTTCTATACAAGTTATGTAACGGTATACAACCATAAAATGCACTATATTCTAAAAGACAGCAGAAAAGCGATCAAAGATCTGCCATACAAAATTAATTATACCTGATCATTTTTTAAAGCATTATATAGCAGTTCCCTTAAAGAAGGAGGTCAGACTAGAGATCCTATGAAGTAGGTGACAGGAACATTAAGAAGAGAAATCCACATCAATGTCTGTTTGGAGTTTGTAAAAAGAAAACTTAGCTGCTTAGCTGAAAAAAATCTGCTCTAAATTTGTTAAATCGCATGAAGTAATGTCACTAACATCTCAGAGCTGGGCATGCTGGTCACACAACAGTCAGTAAGATCAGTCTTTGTAAAACACAGACAAGATCATTAAACCATTGTACATCTTCAGCTACAAGTTATATCCACTATTAAGTACAATTTTATTAATAACTGATTGATGATTACTGGATTTTATTTTTTTAGCTGCACACTGATAACAGTTCGGAGGAATTCATTTCTGGCTAAGCTCATGGTGTATAACTCTGAGGTTGTGTATCTAATTTGAAGTTGACGTCTGCCGTCACATATCATCTGACACATGTTTTTCTGACAGCATTTAAAAGTGCAAAATCTGCATCAGACGTCTGTGAACTGTTAACTAAAAGTGTTACAACTGTGTTTGTTTGTGTGTGGCTGAGGAGGGTAATGTCTGCCTGAGTGGTCACATGCATCTGTGCAAATTTGTGTGTGTGTGCCTCTGACCTCTGTCCTTGTCCCAGTGTGATAAGAACGGAGGTCCCAGTTGCTCTCAATTCTAACTACCATTCATTAGCCTCCTGGCACTTCCCCTGCTGCTGCTCTTTCTCCTTCTGTAGGTTCTCACCCAAAAACTCTCTCTCTTTCTCAGTACTCGGAAACTTCCTCCCAAATACTGTTAACAGCAGTATTATACCACCTCCACCTGTCTGAAAAAGCATATTTGAAAGCAAATAATAGAAATTATAGATGTATAGTTAGAATTTAGAATGGAGTCTCTAAATTGCTCCGGACTGGTAGAATCAAAAGAAAATACAAATGAATTCAAGTCAGAATAATTCTTAGTACATGACAATAACCTAGTTTTACATATATTAAGTGAGTTAACCAGAAGTTTAACTGACATTTTCTGTAGTCAGTCAGTGTTTTTGCCAGCCTAGCGTGTTCAGTAGTCAACATGTTCAGGGTTTGGGAAAGGCAAAGGCCAAAGGCTGCATATAACCGAGGAATTCAAAAATTGTCATCTCAAAAAGCACCACTCTTCTGCAGCAGGTGAACAGTATTGATTTATACTTTAAAGACAAACTTTACTGGCATTTAGGGCCAAGTAGGCATTTGTTTTGGATCCTGGTCACAAGACTTGAAGCAAAGCAGATTTAATTCTTAATCAGGTTTATCCCCCTTTGGGACAATTTGCTGAATATTAGGTTTCCACTAAATGCACAATAGTTCACAATCAATGATTTCCTCACTTTCATCCCTCACATAACTTGTTTTCCCAGATCCCAAACAGACGGCGAGGGAACAGCAAACACTGAGACTGGCTTAGGAGGTGGAGACGTTTCTTTTACAAAGACCAGCCAGCCCTCCATCGAGGACCTTTCAGGTAGGTTGACGGCTTACAGTGAATTATGTCTCGTGTTTCTGCTAAGTCTTTCTGAGAGCTTTTATTGTTTTTTTTTTTGCTCTAAGGAGAAGATCCAGAGACAAGGCGACTGCGAACTGTCAAAAACATAGCAGATCTGCGACAAAATCTGGAAGAGACCATGTCTAGCTTGCGAGGAACTCAGGTTACACACAGGTAAAAATTATTATTCATTTTTCAGATGGTTTTAACTGGCAGTGACAGGTGACCCAACCTGTTTTTGTTAAATTTTTGTAAGACAAGTGTAGAAATAGTAGAATAAAATAATATTTTACTGTAGGTAAATTACACAGATAACAATAAAAATGTAGTGTAATTATGCTGGACATTGTGCAAAAGATTAGTCAACACGGTACATGGTACCAGTCGTATATTCTCAGAATACTGCATGTTTTGAAAATGAGTAACTAATGTAAAAATTCAGTTAAAAGAATGAGTAAATGGGAGTTTCCAGTACTGATAATTTATCAAGCTAATCATTTTTTTCTAAAGCACTTTCAGTTGAACTTATCAAGTCCAGTTTCCAGTGGAAAACAAAACTCTGCTGTTTGTAGAACATCAAAGTGCAGCACCTTGCAGTAGCTGTTACAGAGTGGTGAATAGGCTAAGTCAGCCTAACTGCTGGGGATTTTAGTCACTGGCTCAACTGCCTCATGGTCGGTCGACTGTGTCTGTCAAGGTTTATAGGTATTAACTCTTCTTACTTATTGCTGTCTCATTCTTCTTTTGAGGAATTTTTTACTTTGATCGCAGCACATGTGTTTCACGTTGTCTTTGATGCAGGTTTAGCTCTAATCACGTTCCCTCCCACAGGAGTTTGACCCCTGCTCTGACCTTGTGTCTCCCAGCTGCCCAGGTTATATTTAATCTCTGCTGAAAGGTTCATGCGTGCTATTTGCCTGTTTTAGATTGTAAGAAAGACTCCCATGTGTTTACTTTATTAGATGTCTGCCCACTGGGAGGATTGTGCAGTTTTCAACCATTAGTTTGGCAGTTTGTTTGCCTGTACTTTGAACACATTTTTGTGAATTTTGGTGGGCACAGTGACCTTGAGCAAAGAATCCCTCCATTTAAATTGGGTGTCAATCCAAATGTGGGATTTCCACGGTTTCTTTGCTTACTGTAACACTGAAACTGTTGCAGTCATCAAAGCACAGCTTTGAATTGTATGTCACCTTAAGGCCCTTTTAGTTTATTTGCTGAGCAGATTCATGTCATTTTCTCTTACTTCAAATGTATTATGAAGGCTTTGAATCAGAAAACATTAAAAATGTTAAAATGTTTTCTTCAGAGATGGTTTGAGTGATTAACTTTTTCCTGCCTGTCTATATTCTCCTCTGCCTCCTTCTTTCCCTGCTAAGCACCTTGGAAACCACCTTTGATGCTAGTGTCACCACAGACATCAGCAGTGCCGGCGGTAGCAGTGGAGGCAGTAACAACAGTGGAGGTGGTCGGAGCATCCTCAGCATCACTTCCACCCGGCCTTCACTGTCATCATGGCGATTGGGTCAGTCCAGCCCTCGTCTGCAGGCGGGCGATGCTCCTTCTGCGGGGAATGGTTATGGCCGGGTGGTTACTGGCCAGGGAGGACGCTACCTGTACCCTGGGCACCTTCGTCGGCAACTGGCTGGCAGGGGAGGAGCCCTCTGTAGTGTGGACCTCGGAGACAGGGCCAGGGAAGATATTGAGTTGGACGGCATTGCCATGGAGGTCACAGGATACATGAGCGATGGTGACGTGCTAGGCAAGAATGCCGCACGCACTGATGATGTCACCAGTGGGTAAGTGGATTACACTTTTAATCCAATAAGCATATTTCAAAACTGTTAATCCTGAAACAAATAATAAATATAGTGATGACAGAGAAAAGAAACTATTGACCAGAGTTTTGTTCCTTTATCTGGAAAAAATGCCAATTTCACTATTTGTCGGTTCTAGCGTTCTAATTGGGGTGTTTGCTGCTTTACTCTGATTTTTATCACTGTACATAAAAAACCTTTTGTTCTGGAATTGTGTATTAGGCAAAGAATGTCACTTTCAGCTCTGTGAATCTGTTTCTCTGTCTCTCTAAAATGTTTATTTAAAGTTTTGGTCATTTAAAAAATATTGCTGTTAAATAATTTCTTAACTTAGAGTACCCAAATCTGGTGGGCCACAATGTCATTTACATACTCCCCATACTGTAACTTTCACTAGGTACAGTACTCTGTGATTAATACTCCTAGATCTTTTTTGAATGCAAGCTTGCCAGAAGAGGGCAGTAGTGTTCCTTGCTCTTAGGCCTGTAAGCCAAGATCCCACAGTTTAGCCCAGATGTCATAAGCAGCATTTATTCTGTGTAGCTCAGATCCCACAAGTATCCCATCTCTCTCTCTGCAGACGCAGTAACACTGATATGCTGATAACATGTTTATTAGCTTTTTGAATGCCAATGTCCATGTTGTAACAGGTCCCCTGCATACCTCGGCTATCACAATGTGCATTTTAAACCTCTGCTGGCATCATTATTATCAGATTAAGCTGTAAAAGGTTCCAACTCTCCTTTAGATGGCATCAAAAGCCAGAGACACAGTGAGAAGGCCTTACTAAGAGAGCTGCTGTAGGCATTAGTTTAAGTTCAGTGGATTGTAAATGCACAAATTTTTTTATTCTGAAATCAATGAAGCAAAGAGATAAAAATTTAAACTTTACATCTCTCTTTACAAACTCTTTCACTCAGTGGACCTAGATTGGTGCATTGAGCTTCCAACCTCTGCACGCTCAGCAGCCTCACTCCCAATATTCCAAAACTGTAGAACTCTTCCGCAACTTCCTATGCACTTAAATCTTAAAAAAAATAAAATAAAATAAAAATCCCATCTATTCTAACTTTCACTTGAATCGCATGAGATGGAAACACTTCTCATAGCACTTTTGCTTCAATGTTTTCTCCTTCACTTAGATTTTTGCATGCCTTGTACGTCACTTGCCAGTTGCTTTGGATAAAAGCATTGTGGAAAATGACGATGTAAAAAAAAATCTAAATGTGAAATGCTATGCATTTGTGCTTGATTAACAGTTTGAATTATAAAAAGAATACAAAAAATGTCTATGTGGTTTCATTTAGCTGTTTTTGTTATTCTGAGCTGGATTTGATGTTACAATAGTGAATGCTTTGGCACTGTGCTTTCTCCAGTGTTTCTAAATGTTATGTGTGTATTTGTGTGTATGATACATACAGTGCATGCTTTATGTGTGTATATGAGAGTCTCAACTGTGTAAACACAGTAGATGATGTGATGGCTGTTACATTTATGTTATATTCAAATAGAAGCAGGTTAGGCTCCTTGTGCTGGGGCATGGAAAAAGCAGAGTGTGCTGTGTTTCATCAGGTGTGTTCTGTTTATGTTTGTGTAAATGTAAGGAAGAATATATGGGTACAAACATGTGGATGTTTGCATATGGTGGGTGGAGCTGCTGTGTTGGTTAGCCATTTAAAATAGACTGATGATACCCCCCCACACACACACACCTCTACATCCTCAGGCCATTGAGTGGTTAGCGTTATCACAGGCCTGTTAGCATCTGACTAACTGGTTTATCCACACATAGGTGGGATGTTTACTCAAAGAGGAGGAGCCGGCATTTGGAATACAGTACTTAAGTCTCTTAGTTAAACTCTTTACTGTCACTTACAGGGTCAGGTCACTCACGTTACAAAAGATACATAATAACTAGGGTTAGGGGTTGTTGCTGTCCCTGACACATTGACTTCTAATGCACAGTAATAGAGGTGACATTTGTGTTTGTTGCTTTATAAATAACATAAAATAATCAGCAGAAACAATGATTGTTACTCCAAATTACTCACAAACCCCATTTCGAAAAATACTTCTAAATAATCTTCTATACAGTGTAATATTTATGCTAAAAATTTCTGGTGAAATGTTTATATCTCAACTCATAAACTCATAACAATCTGCTGACAGTGTATTAATTGTGGTAAATAAGAATCCACTAGTTGATGTCTGATGCAGTGTCTCTGCAGTGGCGTAAATTTTTAGATTTTCTGCATTTATGTGTTTTTAGCTGTTCTAATGTGAAAGCTAATCAATATTCCCTGCACCATCCCAATAATTAAAACAATCACTAGATGATAGTATAAACATTTTCCAAGTTGCTGTTCCATAAACATTTATCTTTTATCTGGTAATTTATTTCATTTATTTTCTAATGTAGACAATATCACTGATGAAACTGTAGTGGTTATCATCCATTCCCAACCCCCTCCACATTTTACCCCCCCCCCCCATCTTTTTGGCTAGGGGGTATTTTGCCTGATGTACTCTTCTGCCATCCCCCTACCTCCCCCCTCCCCCTCACACCCCCCCTCCCTTCTCCACCTCCACGTTTGTCAGACAGACCCAACCTCCAGTCAGGAGGAAAAAGCATGTGGCACTGTGGAGAAAGACTGCATACTGACACAGAGCTACCACAGAGCAACACATTCTCACACATATTCAGGCTACTCATGTTTACATGCACGAGGAGCTCACTGATAGTAAACCTCTTACTTCTGGCAGGATCAACCACGTTTTTACGTGGTGAGATTATTCACATAAAAGATCTTGCACATTAGTAATAACAGTCAGTATCCGGAGCTGTAAACGGAAACCTGTGATTTAGAAAGTTTTACCGACACGGATTAACCCTCACCTGGACGTGTTTCACTTTCTTTGGATTTACAGTGTTGCCATGTTTGAGGCAGAAAGGTATGTTAAGAGTGTGACATGTAGAGAATTTCCTTTTGTTTCAACCTGAATGCATGCATTCTTTGTGAACTCCAAAATCTCTGCACTTTAATTTACATGTGAAGTCTAAGTTTAGCTTTTGTTAGTTTCTTATCTGTGTAAACTCCACCTAGCTGGAGCCTATAAACTTTCTGGTTTGAACATGTTTCCCCTGCTGCAGAAGGTTACAGGTTAATAAGCGTCTAAGAGAGGAGGACAGGAAGGTTCAGTTACTCATTAGTGAGATTGAATAATTGTGTGTGCGTGTGTGTGTGTGTGTGTGTGTGTGTGTGTGTGTGTTCATTGGGGGGTGCAACAGTCTTCAAGGTGACTTTGCTTTGGGATGATGGATGCTTTCCATAAAGAACAGCTAACCCCCCTCTTAGCATTCTTCAACTGAACCTTGTCTGTTGTCTCCCTTGTTATTGTGAGAATCTTCTAAACAATTATTGTCAGGAAGTTATATTGAAAATATATATACTGGTCTATAATTCATTTGATTTAACTTTAATGGTGGTCTGTATTTGTTATTGTACCTCTGTAGCTAAGACAGATTTATTTAGATTTCCCTTCCTACCTCTGTAAAACCCAAGACAATATCAAATGCTTGACGTAAAAAACAGACAATTAGACAATTTACTTGTGAATGAATGTAAAACAGTATAGTAAAATGTTATTATGTGAGCTTAGGGGTTTTTTAATCAGGCTTTTATCTTTACGTTTGTCCGAGCTTTTTTGTCTTTTGGTATTCCAAAATGCTGAATGTCCATGTTTAGTTAGGACTCTTGGGAATGATTACCAAACCGCAACCAGATGACCTGAGGGAGCAGCCACATCCTTTACACTGCACTTACTTTCTGGGGAGCTAGTATAACATCTGGTCCTTCCAAATTTGCCTCTGAAACCTCTAAAGTTCTATGCACATTCTTGAGGCATAACAATTTAGCCCCAAATGCAGTGAAATCATTAATAATTAAGTAATTTATCATGTGAAATAATTATTAGGTCCATATGATATGAGGTGTTTCTGCTTTCCCTTCATTTAATAGTACTCGTAAGGAACCTTTTAGCCCCTTTTATCTCAATGTTTTACAACATCAGACTGGAAACTCAACTCTCATTTTGAACAGCTTTTGTTTTGACCACGTTCCAATAAACCCACTTTTATTCAGGTCTGCTGTGTGACTTCTTCAGTAATTGCTTTTGAGGTTTGGCTTTGCAGCTCAGACGCTGTTTCTGTTTGACAGCAGATACTCAAAGGAGCTCTGTCTGTAGGACTACCGTGCTGTGTGTTTACTGTATATAGATGAACGTGTATCTAAATTAATGTGTGTGCTGGATTTCCTCTGGCTGAGATCCCCATAGATAGCACAGAAGGTTGATTAGTTATCGGACGACTACTGGGTTTACTGTTCTACCCACCTAACTGCAAAAACATCACATAGTTTCACACAAGCTTTCAGCATGTCAGCGGTCAAGGCTGAACTTTAAATAAGCAAATATTTTATTAAATTTCACCTGGGATAGATGGGTCAATATTTAGTTCCATTAGCAATCGCCTCCATGGGCAAATATTTGGGGAATTGGTTAGTGTTGTTTTAGTTTGAATGTGAATGTTTGTTTTTGTTGAGGGCCACAGCATCAGCTTCAGACTGTAACTCTTGCTAACGGTCAGCTCTGACTGCACCAACCATTCACTGAAGTCCCTTCAAAATTTCTGTTATTATATTTGGGGAATGACATGTATTTAGCTTTTCTTAGTTTTTAGCTACTTTGTCAATCATGAGATCCTAGCATGGAGTTTATGATGGACTTAGCTATATCCTCTCTGCAGGAATCAAGAACAGACTCGTCCTCTGTCTATTGAATGTCTTGTAAGACCACTGTTGTTTTCTTCAGGCCATAATGTTCCACTTTAGTCAGACAGTTTGCTGTCTTGAGTGATTGTGTGGGAAGTTTTTGACAAATATTTACTTTGATTGCTGAGAGCTTCTCCTCAGCCGGATAACTACGTGGATGTGGGTTCCTCCAGCCCTACAAACAAAAAAAACCCCAGCTCTGTGAAGAAGAAAGCAGTGTTAGCTTTGGCCTCTACTCTGATACTGCACAACTTCAAATCACCCTCTCTAAGCCCTGTAATTGTGTATCATAGACCCACTTACTTGTGCCACTATTTAATGTACTTGTACTTGTTGTGCTTTGCAGCTACATGACTGATGGAGGTTTGGGTCTGTATACACGGCGCCTGAACCGCCTGCCTGAAAACATGGGTGCTGTGCGTGAAACACTCCATCGGTACACCTCATCAGGGCAGGGAGATGCTGACAGGTAGGTCTAAAAAAATTGTCACCCTCCTAATTATCTAAATGTGAGTAACAATGTGTGATGTTTATTTCATTTCAGGAGTAGAATTGCTGTTTCTACCTTATCTGAGTTCAGATTTGACATATTTTTATTTTATTTATTTTTAAGAGGAAGAATCACAAGGGTTTTGGCTTTTAACTTATTCTAACCAGTAACATTTGATTGTATTGATGGGGAAAACAGTTCAAAGAATTTATAAAGTTTTAAATGTCAGTTATCAGGGTGTAATCTCTTAAGAAGCCAGTGTAGAGAGCTTTTCAGAAAACAACACAAAGACCTTAAGACACAGTGTATTCTGCTTAATGTTAACAAGCTGAATTAGCTGAAATATTTTACAATGAAACCAACTTGCCAGAATCTAATGCATTAAATAAGTAAATGAAATTTGAGACGTTAGCTGGCTCTCTGTCTTACGTCATCTCTCTCACTCTGTTTTACACGTCTCTTCAACAGACTAATACCACACAGGTATTGACTAGTACAGCTATACAGAACATGATGCAACTGAATTTTGTGCAATAAGCCACACTATTGATACTACAGTACAAACTGAACCTGATTGTTGAAGGATAGCAGTGAGACAAATGCATTTCTACATGCATTATGGCGATATACTTTCCAGAGTGTCCCATGTCAACGTGAGTGATGTGGTGAAACGCTTTAGTCTTTGTCCTGTCTCAGAGATGGAGAGGGATTTGGTTCCTGGATAATTGACAAATGGAAATGGATGAAGGCCAAGTCGCAAAAGAGAAAGATGGGGGGAGACTGAAAGAGTAGTGGGGGAAGGAGCCAGTTTGATAAAAGATGGACTGCAGAATGGGTGATGGTGGTTGTCAGAATAAATGAGTGGAGGACAAATCGCAAGACAATGGCCTAACACAAAACATGCTGAATGATACATTTTTCCCTGCTTCAAGTCAAGCCATCAGCAGCTTGTGATCTTTACAATGTCTACAAATGTTTAATAGCTAATATTATTCAAAATATTAAACACTGGCTTTAGAATTATTGGGCCCTAAACCTGTTATGCAGAGAGGTGTGCTGGTGTGTCTTGAAGCTGTTTCAAGTGCTTTAAGCAGCCTTTTTCCTAAATCCTCAGGTGTGGCTAATTTCCTGTGTTCAAGACTTTTGACCTTTGCCCGTATGCTCTGCACATAAACTCAGTCCTCCATATTAAACCCCAAAAGCCTTTAGGTGGAGCTTAACGCAAGCTGTCCTCTCCACCTTTCATTCCCCCACTCCCCACCAATGCATGCATGCGTCCATCTTTCCTGTCCTTATTTTGTCCTCAAACATGTTTTGATTAGAGAGGGCAGCAAGTATAAGAAAATATAAAGCAATTAAATATTCAAAGTTGGGTGCTTTCTGTTCTTTTTTTTTTAGCTTTCATGTATCTTTGTGAAGTTTAATTGACCGAGTTCGCAGGTTATGTTCAAGTAATGTCACGTTTCCTTTCATGATCGTCAATTGGCTTCATTATCACTTTCCTAAGATAAGAGACAAGAGCAGGGAGAAAGTTCTAGGATAAAGAAAAGATGAGGTGACTCCTTCTCCTCCCTGAAGGAAAGTCTGATAAATGTGCTTACTGGTTTTACTTTGGGATTAATTAGGAGAGTTGCAGAAGCTGCAGATTGAATGCATTAGCATAATAAACAGAGCCTGTGGAGCTGGAGGGTAAAAAAGGGTGACTGGTTTCTGTTGTTAAAGATGAGACTAATTTAGTACATTAGATATGGATGAATGGTGCAGTTTGGCCACGTAGTGACGGGTGAGCACTTTTCTCTGCATGTATTTCCAACATTATGTGGGATTTATCCAAAGTGTAAACCTGCTAGTGTTCAAAAGCCTTTTTTACATCCTTTGCTTTGTGATGCAGTTCTCAGAGCTGGTGAGGAAATGGGGGTGGGGAAAGGTGTTGGATGTCACTGTGGCATTGGAGCGAAAACCTCCTTACCCCTTGACGAGAAGGTCACAAGCTTCAAAGAGTCAAGGTTCACACTCAGGAGCATTCCAAAACACTTTGAGCCAAAACCCTCCCAATCAGACCAGACCTGAATTAACAGGGAGAATAAAGAATGCTAATAGAGAAACTATGTTGAAAAGCTTTAGAGTATAGGTCATCAGCTGAGATGGTGAGTGCTGGAAGTGCTAAAACTAGTTTTACGAAGATGTGTATCAGGCCACATACACATGTAAGCAGAGCAGGATCACACTGAGTCATGGGACAACAGGAACTGCAAGGCTGAATAAATAGGCAAAGACAATAGAGACTAGAAACTGTGCGTGTGTGTGTGTGAGTGAGGGTGTGAGTGTCAGAGAGAGCATGCTTATCCTGGTCATTTATCTCTGTGGCTGTAGAAAGAGGAAGCAATCTATAACAGTCTGCCTTCTGATTTGAATCCTCTTTGTTAAAGCAGACAAAGGAGAGGTCTTTGTGTTGTGAAACCGCTGTAGCTGTGAGTGTTAGAAAGAGAGCCAAACCCCTCCCTCCCATCTTTGTAAAGCTGTGAAGATATCATTTCTTTTTTCCAAATGGGAAATTGACACAAAGAAGAAAGAAAAGATACCACACAAACCACTCATAGCTTCATACGTGATGATTTCACATGAAAAAGTCTATATATCACTATAATGAGGTGGCAGGGTGGTGAAAGAGCCTCCATTTCCACCTCCTCTGCATTTCTCTTACATTTAGATATTTAGGGATTTAAGAAAAATTAAATCTGCAAGTGCCATATAATCCATCAGAGAAGGATGTCAGTTTATGAGGTAAAATTAGCAAATTTAGCAAAGGCTACTCGCTCGGAGTTGGTGAAAAAAAATGACCTCACCAACTCAAGAAATGCTTTAAAAAACATGAAACTAAATGCCAGAGGTCTGACAGTAAGCATCTGGACATGAGAGGATTGCAATTAATGTAATTCATTATTCATAAAATAGAGTCAAACACCATCAGTAAAGATCAGCAGTTGTTACAAGATGGAATAACTAACGAGAATGAGTATAAGAAGATATGTTAATCTATGCGATGGCTGTTCCACTGGCACCATGTGATGCTTCTTTCGGCATAAACAGCACTGGTAAAGCCTCCCATCAGCAGGTGTTTTTTGTCTCTTTAGCAGCTGTCATTCAATCGAATGCTTTCATTGTCATTCTGATTATATGTAAATTGTAGATGTTATGCCTTTTGTGAAGTACTTGAATTCCTTGAAAGTTTAAAAAGTGTGCAATAAAAATAAGAGTAAACTTGCCTAAGCCTTTGAACACTAGTTCTTGGGCAGGTCAACATAAGCCCTGCATTTAAACATGCAACCTTCAAATTGATTTAATGCTTACCAAATAACAACATAGCATGACATCATTTACCATCCTCTTTCACTGGCCAATCAAATTAATGCAAGCCCACATTCCTAGCAGATTACTCTGCAATGTGAATTGATTAATTCTGTTGTAATTACTTTATGGAGGTGTGAAAATCCCTTCTCTCTTTGCACTTTTATGGCACATGTTAAACTCCAACTAATGGCTCTATTCCTGAATTATCTTCTTATTGGTACACAAAACAAAATGCTTCCCATCTAACATGGCCTTGTGCACTTGATGATGTAGAGTGGAGCTGTTTTCTGTGTGAATGACCAGTTAGAAACTGGGATGATCCTTAATTTTAAGAATTTTGTTTTCTTTATTTTTAACTTTACCTTTGTAGTTTTTTTGTCGTGCTTTTTTAATGAAATGTTTTTATTAACCTCTTAATATAAGGCTCTTCAGTACAACTCCACCCCCGGGCAATGTACAGCTTGGGATGGGAATGGGCTGTTGGGGGTTCAGTGTCTTGCCCAGAGACACTTCGACATATAGGCGGGACTGGAGATCAAACCACTGCCCCTGTGGACGACTGCCTTGCCAACTGAGCTACCGCTGTGTGTGTTTGTGTGTATTAGAAGCATCTTGTACTCTAAAGGGGGTTTTGATCCTGGAGCTTGAATAGAACGTTTAATAACACACTAACTAACACACACATGCTCAAAGCCCTAGGATGTTATGCCCTCCTGTCTGGACTTGAGCATGTTCTCATCTGGCCTCAGGGAGAAAGAAGTTCACTCTCCTTTATCAAGTCTCCTCAGCTACCAACAACACCTGGCATTCCACCTGTCTCGCCGTCTACCTATCACTATGTCTGTTTTCTATAACCCCACCTCCACCTGCTCCCCCGGTTCAGAAGAGTGAATGTTGTGGTTTGCCCCTGAGCTCTCTCTCGCTGAAATAATAAGCATTGCATTAGTCTCCTCCCCTCACTCTGCTCCAGTTATTCTTTTCCCTGTAGAACCAACAGTCTATCTCTATGATAATCACAGACCAGGAGGAATACAGCTTCATCTGCACCTTTACCTCCAACAAACTCCCCTGGTCAGTCTCTCTCCTGCTAGGAGACAATTAACCCTGCAGTTTACATGTCCCAGTCTGGAATGCGTGTGTGTTAGGCCTTGCTTCTAAAACACCAGGAGTGTTTGTTTAATGGTGGCAGACTGGTGCAAACTGAATCAGTGTTACCAAGATTAGTAGCTACAGGGCGAATATGCTTACCATGTTTGTCAGTGAAGTTTTCCAGATTTTTGTATTGTTTTGTATTAAAAAACATGAAAACCTTAAAAATTAATTTAAAGGATTTTGAAAGTTTACAAGTGAATTCCTCCATTGATTTTTTTTATTTTTTATTGTGGTGTTACAAATAAAATATTTTAGTAAATTATGGAAATCTCAAAATGTCTGCATTGCTTAACATCTTGGAATAGCATTATGTATGCATGAAATGAGTCAAAAGAGGGAAGATAAAAATGTTGCTTCTAAAATTTAAACGCGGTTTTAACTAGTACTGATCATATCAGTGATACCACCAGGGATCCGGGACCAGGGATCGAACCACTGACCCTGTGGTCCATGGACGACTCCATGGAATTTATTTAAAAATATGTTTTAAATGTGATTATGTTTTTTACAAAACATATTTATACATATTAATGCAAATTCTAGAAGACTTGGTTGGTCAGGTCCTGTATATCAAAGTTGTGTCTTGTCAGTAAAGGTAAAAAAGACTTGACCCTAAACAAAATATGTTAAGCATTTGGTTCGAGTTACTTCCTTACAGTCGGTCCTATCATTTGTCTGCTTTATCCTTATCATGTGCACTTGAGGCACACTCACTCAAATTCACAACACACTTTCTGTACTGTAGCCAAATATTTTTTCAAAGATATCTAGACTTTTGCACAGCCTTTGACTCCATTCGAATGCTAAATACTATAAATGCCTTCCAGCTCATGCTGGATGCTGTGTCTCAGTGGTGTGTGTGTGTGTGTGTGTGTGTGTGTGTGTGTGTGTGTGGTAGTCTATAGCTATTAGATGTAAACTGTGGGGTCAAATTTGTTCCCAAGGTAATGAATCTTCAACTTACCTCAGCTGCTGCAGATTGCTCCTCCACCTATCTCCATCTTAGTTAAGTCAGTGAAAAAATGAGGCAGGGCTGAGAAATCATTTTAATGTCATCCTGGGAACCTGTCCAGTGTGGACTCACAATGACAGGTACAGCCCTCCAGCAACACGATGAGTTCAGCTTAGTGTACGTTGGCCCTGAGAGCTCACGGCACTACAAATCGAGAAAACACATGCAAATAGACAATACGCAAGCAAATTTCAAGAACAAATCTGTCAATTTGACAACACAGGTGGAGCATTAAGAAATGTAGTACAAAAAGCCCCAACCCATCAAATTGAGAAAGGCACTGCCAAAGCCATAAAAACCAAATGACGAAACGCAAAGTACAACACCACGGAAATGTCTCCGGGAAAAACTAAACATACATTTACAAATCCAAATGTTTTTAGTGTTCACACTAAAACTTGTCCACAACAGTTCTGGGGGAGACTAAAAAGTGACGAAAAAAAGTTTATTTTCTCTATTTGCGTCTGTTTTCTGCTTTTAATTACATACTAATAATAATTAGTTAGATTATTGGGGTGTGACTTTGTCTTTATCTGTTGTTTCTAGTAAAGACAAAAATGTCTAGAAAATCTTTCTTGTTAGTCAAACAACGTTTAGGGGTTATTAGAATCGTCTTGCTCCACGGATAGTTTTAGGCAACATTACTTGGCAAAAGACATTTTGCAGTGTAAGCAAACACTGAAGAAATTTGCTGCCCAGCTTCATCAAAGAAGAAGTTTGATTAATTACTGTTGAGATTCTAGAATTACATAAAGAGCAAATGAGAAAGAATCCATGGGCAGAAATTAGAAAGTTTGCTCTGAGAGACAGATATTTCTGTTTCCATGGATGTTGTATCAGCAGACCATCTTTGTCCTCTATAGGCATTTAATAAGCAGACCTGCTTTACTCCAGAAATCCTACAACTGCACACTAACGAGGGTGGGGCTCTTGTTCAGGTAATCAAGAGGTTTTCTTTGTCACACCTACAGTGTTGTTTTAATCATTGTGCTGCCATTTTGTTGCTATAAGTTTGATTTTGATTTTTCTTTATCTTAAGTGTATTTGGTTTATAACGCAGCTGAAAGCAGTGGAATGTAGTAATGACCCACAGAGAGAAAAATGCTTGTTATGCGACAAAGGTTGCTGGCCAGATTCAAAACTAGTATGTCTTGATTGCAAAGTACATGAGCCTCGGCCAACCAAAGCTACCACTGAGCCAGTAATTGAATAAGAGAAACACAGAGGTCAGAGGCTCAGTCCCATGTCTGAACAAGGAGTAAACAGTAGATGGAGAAAGTAGAGCGAGATCAGTGACTTCAGTTAATCTTCAGTGAGTGGTTTGTGGTGTACTCAGGACAGGGTAAAGCTTTAATCCTGTGCTCCTTTGACTCCTATTTTCTGTGAAGTTGGATACGAGCAGGTCCAAAAGTCAGCAGGTTCATGTAGATTGCAGCTTTAAATAAAGGGATAAAGTTGATTATGTGTGTTTCAGAATGTGAGCTGCAGGAAAAGCTTATGGACAAGGAAGTGAGCAAGCTAGAAGTATAATGTCATGGACTCTTGAAATACAACAGGCTACAGACCAACATATTCCTATAATTTGGTCCCATTCACATGAAACATTTTTATTTGTGATTCTTGCGGGTTTTCCATTTTGTTTACCACTAAGTAGCTATAAGGTTGGAAAAATCCCATGCTTCCACACTGTCCGACAGAATAAAATATTTCTTTTATTTTTTCAGCTTATACCAGCTCCTTGTTTAACCTATTTGATGTTTAGATTTAAAACTACAATTCAGTTTTTACGCAATATTCAACATTAGCAATGACATGTTTGGTAATCATTGTCTTTATATTAAGTTTGGTTTAATCTATCTTTGGCTTCAAAACCATCATTATTAAACTTGTCTGTCAATATCAGTTGTAGGTTTTCTTATACAATTGGCAATACGTGTATTAATTGATGTTTTCCAAACGGCAGTGTAATGATGATGCTATTTTTCACAAACCCATTCCTTTACATAAACAATTTTAAACAATTTGAAAGTGTTATTTATTTGCAAAACAAATGAACTTGAGATGTTGGTGGAGAGAGCAAAAAGAAGAGATGCTCAGAGTGGAAACTCCTGAAAATGTATTTTATTTTTTTCTCTCAAAGTGGATTGTCATCTGTCATCAGGGGACATTTTTAAAAGTTTCAAACCAGATGAGGCCCAAAAAAGGACAGATTCTGGGAAACTTCTGCTTGAAGTTTTCCAGAACTGGTCATTTTTTATTATTTGGCTCCAAGCCATCCCATGAATCAATTTTCTAGATCACATGTGTAGTGGCAGGAGTTACAGGTTCATTCTAACACTGAGGTGAAATTAGTTTGTATGCAGTGATGGTTAAACCAATATGTCTGCAAGATACATACACAAGAAATCCTGTGTTTGTCCCAGTAGTCTTTTAAATTTCACTTTTGGGTGCATGACTGATGGCATCGTGTTGCAACCACTGTGCCTGTGTTCAGTGCTGCATGTCACACGTGTGACAGTATTGTTGTGTTTCAGTTGGTGGAATCTAAGGGAGTGTGTGTTTACACATCAAACAGAAAAAGAGAACGAGACAAGTCAAAGAAAAAGACAGCCAGAGGGCTCGCAATGCTTTGACAAATTCTCTGAATGCAGATAGTAAATGTGTTCCCAAGACTATGGACAATGGGACCAAGGGGAGACAGACATAGACGGAGCAAGTGATAGAGAGACAGATAGACAAAGACAGAGAGAGAGAGAGAGAGAGAGAGAGACATTCCTGCTTCTGCTGTCCAGTCCAGTCCTGCCATTTCTCGTCACTCTAGGGACAGCTGTGTCATTTTTGTACCACACGGCTCCTGGGCTTTAGCCTGGAATGTACCAGGGACCGTCCCAGTGGCCCCATCACTGTGTCCTCTACACTCTGTCCATTGAGTCCTGGCTGTTGTTACTTTGCACAGAATTTTTTACAATTAGATTTGTAGTATTTTTCTACAGATTTATAGTAACTTTTCTTTTGGGAAAATTAAATTTTTAATAAGAAGTATATTTAAAACTGTATAGTTAATCAAAACAATGTTATTAGCTGTATTTCTGGAAGCTGCAAGTACAGATAGTCATGTAGGCAAGTAAAACTGGTTAAGCAGCTGAGCAGAAATATCTGTTGTGGTGTTTTTCTGTTCAGCTCATTTGCAAATAAATTCTGCCCCCACATAATATAATGTTTGTAAGACAAACAGTGTTTTTCTGTATTCGCTTGATTGTGTTTACAATCTCTCTAGTGCAATTCAACTTATTTTAGACAATATAACACCACGTGATCATGTCATCTCTTAGCCTGCATGTCAAACCTTCTTTTATTAAATTACAGGTTTTTCAGGGAAACGTTTTTATTCCATGGGGTAAGATACACAGTCTTTGTGCTTTTATCAAAAAGTTTCAAACTGTCTCAAACCCACATTATCAGGGTACCTTATGATTACACTGAAAACACACCTGCTAGATGATTGTGTTGTTGTCTGTAAATCTTTATGATCCAGATCAATGAGAAAAACTTGTTTTTTCACATTTTGCTGTTATACAAAGCATATTTCCTGGGAGGAATAACATATTTTGCATGTCTTGTTCTTAAACACAAACCTGTCCTGTCAACTTGTCCATGATGTCGTCTGTGTCCCCTCCCAACCCTGAGGGCTGACAAGTCCTCCCTTCTTCTTGCCGCTGTCTGTCTGTCTCTCTCTATGGACAGAGACAGAGAATTGCAGCTATATGATCCAGACACAATATGAAGACCAGTAGTTGACCATCAAACACAGGAAATCTCCGAAAACAGCATGTCTAGATAGTGTAACAGGAAATCCCCTTACTTCTGCTTCACAGCTCTGTTGTGGCCACATGTCTGTGTGTATATATTTCTGCGGCACAGATCCTGTGAGCATGTGCCAGAGCCAGACGGGGTTTTTGAGGAGGGGGGGTTACAGTACTGCAGGGCCGACCAACAGACCAACACAGCCACAGTCCTGAGGGACGCACACAAGAAAAGTTAAACAAACACGTCCACGGCCTCTTTCTCAGGATAGTACCAGACACTCCTATTGGCTGACCTACATGGCTGCCCTTTCTTCATTGCCCCCTCCTCTCCCCCACTGTGATCTTCTCTATAGGGAAAGTTTGGGGGTTTGGCCTCTGAACTCTGACCCCTTTGGCAAAGCAGAGAGACTCTAAAAGGACCTGACGAGAGGCAAGATTTCTCTGTGGAATGTCTCCTTGTGGGTCACTTCTCCTCGACTAATGTCCTCTACTATTGATTTACAAGCCTTTTAGCCTCTTTAGTGAGTGAATGAGCGAAGTCTTATGTCATCATAATGAATGACAAGCTTCTACACTGCAAATTCTAATTAGCTGACCTTTCTTAAAAAAAAAAAAATGCAAACCTTGAAATAAGCAAGTTAACTGGAACAGGGATATATTCTGTAGTTGTGTGCAGTACGCTTCTACACAATCTTAATTTAGTATGGAGTACTCAGAATTATAATTCCAATCAACAGTATCATTTCAAGTTAAATGTACTTTGTGTGTTCTATACCACGCATTCAAGTTGAGCTAACTAATGTTACAATTGCCTGCAAGTTAATGTTTTGTAATTAGTAAAACCATGCAAACCAGTTGCCAAGTAAGCTTTGCTATGATAACACTGCGATACTGTAAAACAATACTATTAATTTATACTATACTACTAAGGTAACCTATCGAAAGAGTGCGCTTTGTGTTGATTACCTGTAATTATCTGATGCACAGATCAAAAACAAAACAAAAGTTCGTTCACCCAGCAATTACCTCTAGCTTAATGAAAACTAGTAAGCAGTGCAAATTGTTGATAACTGAGTAAAGTTAACTAATTAATGTGTGAGGACAGGTATTGGATTGTGCATATTATTCCTGCATGCTCACATTTTAATGGTGTCTAGTCTACTATAATTGAATATTCTTTAATTCCTATGAGTGCCAGAAGCAAAATCTCATTCTCTCTCTTTTACATTATAGGGAAGGCAGAAATCTCTGAAAACAGCATGTCCAGATAGTGTAAAATGTAATTGAAAAAAAAAAAGTTATTTATTATCTATATTAGATACTGGTATAATATTCCTGGCTTTGGCACCAGTTCTTGGGGCAGCCTGTGGTTAATGTCTCCATCTCCTGTGATTGGCCATGAAGGGATCAGTGGTTGCTAACTGGTGGGTTGCTTTGCCAGGGGGAGGCTGTGGGCTGGGCCACGCCACTTGGCCTGATCTCTAATTAGCACTGGGTTGTCAGCTAGTAAGGGTGGATCTGTCTGGGAAATTGCAGACTTGCACAAAGAGACAAACCTACACACAAACCATAGCTGGGGAAAACACAGTAGAGCAACAGTGGGATGAGGATTGTTCTCAGTTTGTGTCTGATCATGTGGCTTTGACTTGTGTTGGCATTTGATTCTTGTTAGGCTGAAGTGGCTTATTGAGAGCTTGGGGTGTGTTTGTGTGGTGCATCTGCAGCAGTGAAGTGGTTAACAGTCCCAGGGGAGGCTCATGTTACTAACAGCAGGGCAGGTCCTTCCTCTTCTCTCCCTGAGTTTCTATCTCAGTCCAGAGAGAGACAAACAGTGCCCAAGGGATGAAGCATCAGTGCAACGAGTGACAAAGGAGATCAGTCTAGGAACATTGCCAGGTGAGAGAGAGGACGAGAGACACAGAGAAAGTTGAGAGCAAGAAAGGCAGCAGGGGAGGGAGTGGGAGAGAGATTTGGTTGTTTGAACTCTCCCAGTGTCATGGAGTCATGAAGCTCTCTGTCCAGCTTGGCATTTTCCCCCAGCGCTCTGGTTCCCACGGCAGCCCAGGCACCCTGACCAGGTAGATGCATGCTTGTGATCGAGTGTGTACAGGAAAGTTTACGCAGCAATGTGTAGATCATTAAACTAGTTATGATGGCTTTGTCAGTGTTAAGGAAGCATTGAGATCTTTGCAGGTTTGTACATGTCTGTTTCTTTATTTCCTTACAGTGTGTGTGTGTGTGTGTGTGTGTGTGTGTGCGTGTGTGTGGTGGGGGGACTTCCCCTATAGCTGTATGAACAAGCTAAGAACACTGTGGTCCCTCTAAATCTCTCAGCAGCTCTCAGCTCTTCTGATTCACTGATGCTTTCAACTCTAAAACTTAGTGTTTCCGCTCTGCTGCTGTTTTATTTATTCTGATAGTAAATCCTGAAGGAAGTTATGTTATCCGTTTATGTCTGTTTGTCAGGTTATTTGCAAGGTCGCTTTAAAATGAACAACTGTATTTGGCATGGAATCTGCTAAACAAAAGTGGTGGTAATCTGAATCCGGGATTGCAGCCACTGAACTTTGTTTTTGTTTTGTGTTTCAAAGCCATTATTATGTTGATGGGTTCATGTGCTCATGTTGGCCCCTGAACAGCATTGCACTGACTTCCTGAGCTCACTTGACCCATGAATGGGAGTTAATATGTAGCACTGCATATTAAACTTCCGTTCGTTTTATTTGTTACTGCACTGAGAAATGTGTTTGTCATCAAGTATCACAAATTTTGTGTTTAATACCTGCTGAGATGCTAAGAATCTTAGATTTGTAAACAAACACTTTTTTTAGGCAAAGGAAATTCTTGTTTGGCTTCTTGTGTTGTGTTACAATGTTTTGTGTTTTTACAATGTACTAATCTTATAATTTTGGTTCATTTTGAAAATGTTTAAAAACACATTTGCTCAAACTACTTTAAAATGTTGGGAGAAATGCATATATGTTCCTACTATTGTTGTATAATCTTGCTTGATATATCATTAGCTTCATGATGTCTATGAAAATACTGACGAGTGTGTGTGTGTTTGTGTGTGTGTCTAGTGCAGTCAACCCTTCAATGGGAATCATCAACAGTCCCCCTCTGATCCTTTCAGAGTGATGTTTGCCAACTGGCCGAACTTCCTGTCCCTCACAGACTCTCAACAGACACACACACACACACACACACACTTAGCCACACAAATTTCCAGATATTCTGAATTAACTCCCAGTATGTTTGCTCTGTTCAGATGGGTCTGTTTGAACAACTCACAGCCACACAGACCCACCATGATGCCACCCCTCTGCCAAGCCTTTGTTCATATGATAGACAGCCCCATTCAGCCTGTTTGCATGTGTGTGTCTGTGTGTGTCTGTGTGCCCAAGCTGAAGTCAGACTGAAAAAAATATATGAAGAGACGGTCAGAGAAACCAGATCGATTTTTTTTTTTTTCAATTATTATCTTTATTTATTTATTTTTTGTTAGTACTTCAGTCTTAGGTCCATGTAACATTGTAGTTTATAGATTGTGTCCATTAACTTAGAAATGCACAGAACTATATACTGTATATATAAAATGTATTCCGTATCCATGGTTCAGTAAGTTTATTAGGTCAGTACTTGCACTTTTACTTAAGTATTTAGTTTGTACTTCTACCACCTCTGCACACAGTGTATCACATTTTTCTGCATATGGGGTTGTGTAGCTGCAGACTGCTCAGAGTGGTCATGCTGACCCTTGGCCGTCATGACATTAAGACCAGTGAATGTATGTGTTGTTGTAAATGTATTCATCCATAACCGTAATAATTCAGACCCAGTACTCATCACATTGGATGATCTAATGCTTAAAGAATATTAAAGTGAGTCTCTCTCTATCTTCTTTTGTATTTCCAGTTGGGATGACAGTAGCTCTGTAAGCAGCGGCATCAGTGATAACATAGACACAGATGACATCAACACTAGTTCATCTATCTCCTCCTACGCCAACACGCCTGCAGCACAACGCAAGGGCCTTAACGGACAGGTAAAACTCCACACATTCACATACATGAATGTTGCGACTGTGGCACAGAGGGTAGAGTGGTTGTCCACCGATCCCCCAGTTGCTGGTTCAATCTGCGACTCCTCCGGCCATATCTCGAAGTGTCCTTAAGCAAGACACTGAACCCCAACTTAGTTGCTCCCGGTCAGCTGCAAAGCATAGTGCGAATGGATGAATGAGAAGTAGTGTAAAGCGCTTTGAGTACCAATAGGTAGAAAAGCACTAAATAACAGCCTGTAGATCCCATTAAAAAACAAAAAAAAAACAAAGTTCAGTGTAAGGAGTCATTTTGGCAAATTACTTTTGTATATACATAACTCACAGTGAACTGAATGATGTTTGCAGTAATAAATCAATAGGCTCTGTGATAAACAGCATCCAGTAGTAGATCATAAGTGGAAACATCAAAACTCACAGTGAGAAACATACTTAACAATATATTCAATATAAATGAAAAAAAGGTAGTATAAGTATAACTGACATTGAAAAATTGTTGAAAACATAGAAATAAGATGTGGGTAGTTACAGTATGTTAATACAAAAATATTCTGCTTTCAAAATACATCTGCATGGTCTGCACTACAATTTGTCTCTCCTCCCTAAAGCAAGTCTGGTGCAGCATTCCTCTGTAGAAGAATGTGAGATAATGTCTGGGTGACACAGCTGTGAACTCAGAAGCCAATGCTGATGTTGACACAGGCTTGAAAACATTAATCTCTGATTAAAAGCCAATATGATTTAGGAAGGCATTTCATAATGATAATATATGATTAACACATGTGCCAGTCAACATGTGACATGTTACCGTCATTGGTGCAGCTGTTGAAGTGCTGAAGAAAAACAAAAGACATGAAGGAGCTTTTCTTTGTAGCAGCTCTGAGACAGTTAAGGTTAATAAAGTCTATCAAATTAGCTGGACTGTGTTTCTTTTTTCTTTTTTCAAAGCAAAGAAAAGTAGCAAAACTTCTATCACATAGCTAAGAGAACTCTTTTTGCTCAGGCCTTGATGTGATCAAACAGCTTCCTGACAAACGGCTTAGGTGAGAGTGGTGTGGATGCAGGTTTACCCAGCAAAATGTGGTCTTAGAAAAGCATGCTATTTATAGCCCTTGGTGGTGTCTCATAAAAGACGCTTTCCTCAGCAGTAATAAATCTGAAATACTGTGTGTCTGTGTCCTCATAGCCTGTGACAGATGCAGAGAAGCACTCGGCTTCCACGGCAGTGCAGCAGGCCTGGTCAGGAGACGAGGTGAAGAGGCCAGACGGTGGGTCAGACAGTGGGGTCAGGATGGAGCCAGGTTCTAAGTGGAGCCGCCGAAACCCCTCCAATATCTCTGATGACTCCGACAAGGGCGCCTCAGGGAGAAAGACCCCGTCTGTGTCCCACACAGGCTCCTGGAGGAGAGGCATGAGCACTCAGGTTGGAGTGACATCCCCTCGGACTAAAAGCACCAGTAGCACAGGCTCGGCAGGCTCTGTAAGCCTCAAATCCCACAGCTCAGGTAACTTTATTTGTACAGCAATCTTCAAACTATAGTTGTACTGCAGACCAGCAGCCTGTACTGCTGGCTACTGAAAAAAAACCCAGCTGACTGAAACTCTAAAACCGCGATGCCATTTTGACATTGTTTTGTGATGTTATATTACATAGCAGTAGCACCCACACCCAAGCAGTCTCTGTTTGTGTACCCTGCAGGTAAGACAGACGATGTCAAGGTGTCAGAAAAAGGACATGTCTCTCCTCGTCATAACGGCCTCCACCACTCATCCTCGGATGCAGGGCGCAGCAGTGGTGAAGAAGCAAAAAAGCTTTCCGTCTCCACCAGCCGCACGCAAACAACAAATGCACTCACACACACTGTTTCTGACCCCCACCCTCAGACTAACACACTCACATCACACACCCCTACAAGCACCTTCGGTTTTAAGAAGCAGGGCCCTGGAATGGTAACCATAGTTACTGCCAGTGGTGCCACTATCACCAGTGGCTCTGCCACATTGGGGAAGATGCCCAAATCTGGGGCACGCTCGCTGGCAGGAGGCCTGAAGGCAAGTGGTCAGGATGGAGGGTCAGCACTGGGTCACCATGACGACGGCTTCCTCCCCATGAGTGCCCGCTCCACGCTTCAGTACCGCAGCCTGCCGAGACCGAGTCGCTCAGGAGCCGCCATCCGCAACGGAAATCGCTCTTCCACTAGCAGCATTGAAGGTGCTGTACTCTCCGTCACATCTCAAGCTAAAAACCCAATCAGCATTACCAAAGCCAGTGGCTCAGGTGGTCTGCTTGCCAATCAGACGGATCGGGAGAAGGGCATCTCTGAGATTGACAACCTGAGGAGTGGAGTCATGATGCAGGGTGGAGGAGCAGCAACTGTTCCTTTGACCGGAAGACAGCAGGTTTCTTCACCTACACTACGCAGGTGAGCTCGTGCCCACATAGTGGCTCACACAGACAAAGCTGTTGCTACTGATGAGCCACAGTGAGTGGCGCCCTCTTGTATGGGCTTGACTTCACCCACATACAGCACACACATGCAAACGTTTTTTTTAAATGACATTAATCATGCTGTCACAGTAATTGATAAGCAGCGGTGAATAAGTTTCACGTGTGTGGGCTTGTTTTACAAACACACAGACACTCACTCACTCAGGGAGGCTAAATCAGGCCATTGTGAATGCAGACCTTGAGCTGGCCGACCAGCTGCCAAGCCTCAGCCTTGGTTGTACGGGGGGTTGGTTGGTGTAAGCCAATGGGTCATGAGTCATACCTCAGTGCTCTGCCTTCATTAACGTAAGGGAGTGATAACTCTTCAAAAGACGCCGCCATCTTCACCCACCACGGCTACAGTCATCACACCCTGCCATTTAATTCTTCCCCAGGATTAGAGAACCAGGACAGAGTGTGCATGTGTGTTGGCCATTTTACTGACTCCTAACTTTCTGCACTACCTGCTACTGTACCACCAGTGTCTTCTCTGTGTATTTTCACTGTATTCATTGTTTCTCATCGCCACTATTTTTCTTTATATAACACTTTGATCAAGACCAGTCATGAATACGATGTTTACAGGAACATTGTGTTAACATTCCTATTCCTAACCTTTTCTCTTGTGCCATCAGGCTAAAATGTGCACTTCCACACGATCACTGCTGTAGATAGTAGTAAAGTAGCGATAACTTACTCCCCTTTGTGGTCACAAAAAGCTATGTACCTTTTTTTGTTTATAGACATCCAAATGACTCTAACATTTACATGATTCTTTTTGCCATTTAATGGTGTTTCTCTTATGAATTATGTTTTTTGTGATGCTGAAAATTTCTGGTATTCTACATTTTATTGGTCATAAATAATACATTATATTCTTTCCTACCATGTCTGATTTGTCGCAGATTGTTTGGTGGGAAGCCCAGTAAGCAGGCTCCAGTCACTACAGCTGAAAACATGAAGAACTCCACTGTTATATCTAACCCACATGCCACCATGAACCATGTGTCCACGGTGCTGGAGTCCCCTGATGGAGGGCTGGGAGGTGGGGACAGTGAGACCAGCAGTCCCCTGTTTGGAGGCAGAGCTCTGGGATCAGGGACGGGGACACTGGGCAGTGAGCAGGTGAGCGGGAGCACATTCCTTTAATATGTCTTGGTTTCAACTTGTTTTACTAGTATAAGTACCGGTAGCCGCGTTTATTTTTAAAACTGTATCACCAGGACCAGTTGCTTTTTCATTAGCTGCTTATTTTTAGCTGCGCACATTCTCCTGTGAATCACCGCCCATTTTTTTCCGGTTAATTTTGGAGTTGCACTTGAGTTTGAGATCTTTTTCCATGGTACCAGTGTAGATTTTGAATTGGCAAGGTCTGTTCAGTCTTTTTCAATCTTTAGTCAAGACTGAAATTTCACAGCACTTACTGGAGGAAATGAATGATGTAGTGCTGAGAGGACTTTTCTCATTCTCAGTTTGAATGGTGGTTTAACATTAAACATTATTCCAAACATTTGAGCTTAGAGATGATTAAGTATGTAGGTGGAAAGCATGTGGGCGAGTGTTCGTCGAGTTTTGACGCAATGAAGGCAAGATGATTTTGTTCTCATCTGATTAATGCCTCAAACCTGATGATTTCTTTCAAATGCTAATAAGGGTGTTCGTTGGAAATACTGAATGGGCAGTGTTGACACTTGCTCAACTAGCTATAGGCTACATATTGAAGTGAAGCAGAACAGTGTGTGAGCATGCTCAGTCATATCCTCCAATGATTCATAAAAGTTTTTTCAGACTAGTTATGAGTCATTAAGTGACACATGCAGTAGGACATTGTACTTCAAAGCAGCAGTATTCTCTTTACAAGCAGAAAGTATAGGTTCAGAATTTTGACTAATGAGTTATCTGTAAACATACTGTAGATCATCAGGCAAAAAAGAAAAATATTTATAAATTGATACAAACATTTATAAAAAGGCAATTAGAATTTCAATAACACAATATCTTTAACCTTGTTTTATTTCAAAAAACAGTACAGAACGAAAATTTTCACTTATTTATTTTAGCACTAGATAGACTGATTTTTAAATTATAATTTCCCTTATATCCCTCCACAGGCCTCCAGTCCAGGCTCAGTCTACTCCTCCACGGGCCCCTCCAACAGCCTGATATGGGGCACCACATTCAGCACTTCCTCTGCCCAGAGCAGGGAGAGCACGCTTGGTGGGCACGGCGGGATGGGTAGCGTGGGCTACCCCTCTGTCAGCAGCATGCACACCAGCAGCGAGTCCATCGACATGAGCCTGGGCAGCACTGGAGGAGGCGGTGGTCATGGGACTCACAGGGAGGATACTCTGTCCGCACTGGGCCGCACTGGCAGTGTCAAGACTGGCATGTCGGAGAGGTAAGAACACAAAAGCGGTGCCAGGTTTTGAAAAAGGTTGTGTTCCCTGTTCTCCAGCTACAGTATATATCTGTAGTATCATGCCTTCATTTTCCTACAAACTTTAAACACAATCTGTTATTTTGTGTGACTTATAAATCAACATGACTTAAAGGACTTGTAGCCACAAACTAATTCATAGACTGGTGCAGTTTTGGGGGGGCTTATAATGATGACTACGCTGGTCTGTACTGGTCTGCAACTCACTCAAGTACTGTACTTGAAGAACAATTCTTTAGCAGGAAAATGTATAAGTATGTTGAACTGAGTAAGTGGCGATTTTATTGCTAATGAGTTCACATGTTGCACTGAAACTTCTGCAGTAGTTCAGAGTAACTATAGTGGTCACTAATTACCTCTCAGGTAAGTTTCACATACAAAACATACGATAAGATTATAAAATACAATACAGTTGCTATAAAAGATAAATTAAATTACCTATACCTCAACCAGCTGTATATAATGCAGTAATAATCCAGTAATACAATATAGGAAGGCTCTAATAATTTAGCATGAGCACTTTTTAATTTTTCATAAAACACATGTACTTTTTCTCAGGAATACCTTTAAATATGGTATTTTTTAATTGATGTTTTCCCCTTATTGATATTGACACATTTAATTAAGTGTAAAACCTGTTTATTTCTACCATCTCTGACTGTGTTAAAATCCTGCCCATCCTGTCAGCTTGACTGTGTAACGTGACATGTCTCAGAGGAAACTAGCATCAGGAGTCGCAGCCTTAAGGCTATGACATCACACTCCTCGCTGAGTTCTCTTATTAGCTTCACTGGTGAAAAATCAGTTGAAATCTGTTCTGAAGGATATTTTCATCTACTTTATTTTTAAAAATATCTTTTCTCTGTTTCTGTTGTGCGTTTCCCTTGCTGTCATCCATCAGTCCTCTCTCCTCCCCCTCTGCTAGCCCTATATTCAGCCGAAACACGCTGCCTCGGAAGCAGGACAGGTAAATGTACCTGTGTGCGGTATTCGGCTTCTGATGAAACAGCAGTGGAGGTTCCTACTGCACCACCACCACCTGCTGCTGCACAGAGAGCACCACAAAGATGCTCCATAGCAGCTTGTTGTACTTTGTGGGGGGTTTTGTGCGTGTCTCTCTGTGTAATGGCTTGTGGTTGTTTTTGGACCTTCAACTACTGTATGAATGGAGATTTGTGTGTAATTGTGTAAGTGAGGTTGCCTGTTTGGATGTGGGCAGCGTCAGTGTTTTACTCTAGTGTGTTATGACTTGTACATGCTGCCACCTTGTGGTTTGTGTAAATTTGCCCAAAAGCATGAGCATAGAAAGTTTACTATCAATTGTACACTGCAAACATGTCTGTTATAAATTAAATCTTAACATGTTAAGAATTTCAGAGCTTAGTAGCTCATACCTCACTATTTTTAGTCAAGAACAAAGAAAAAGCAGAACTGGACTAAAGAAAGCAGGCTGGATTAAAGAAAAATGTTTGCTTTTGCAGTGTATAATTTTGCTTATTTCAGTAGCATTACAGTACTACTGTCAGAAATATCTTGCTGGTTACAACTGGTATTAGTTAGCGCCTGAGAGATGTAGCTACATATTTCTTTCCCTCCCTGCTTTTTTTTTTTTTCTTTTTTGCTTTCCTTCTCTGAAGTGTTTCTCTCCCACAGCGGGCCACACTGTGGTAGAAACACTCTGCCTAAGAAGGGACTCAGGTACTGACTTCACTTCTTGCTGGACATGTTGAGCTTCTTCACTCTGGTTCACCAATGTTCTTATGTTTTTCCTTTTTATTCTTTGTCTGCATTCACTTTTGAGGCTTGTGCCCATACTTTAAAAATATTTTCGTAGTTTTTGTTTGGCACTTCGCACATGTGTTGTTGTGTTGTGCTTCTGTGAAGAAGAATGTCACTTTGTCTTTGTACACGTGTATCGCTTTGTGCTATAGCGGGTTTAATTTTAGGTGTCAAATTCTCTTTACTGCTTTTTTTCCCCAGTTTCTGTTGCTCACAGCTGAGAATCAGTCTTTGTTCGTGCTGTTGTAATTTCATGTTTCAGCATTTGATTGATTATTTGTTTGATCCTGGCTGATAACCTGGCTGCTTAAGGGGAAAAATATCTACCTCATTAATTCTGAAAAGCGGAAAAATCAGAACCCAGATCAACTTTTTTAACAGTATAGAATCCACATTGCACCTGTTCTGTTTGGTGTCCTCGCCCCCACTTAAACCATTTGTTTGACTTCTGTAGGTATGGCCCGTCTCCACAGCTTCGAGGCCATGAGGAGGCACGTGATTGGCTGCGCTCCCACTCCACTAGCGGGCTGCAGGACTCGGCCAGTAACTCCCCATTTTCCCCTGGTTCCAGCATCACCTCCCCCTCCGGCACTCGCTTCAACTTTGGACAGCTTGGTATGAACTGCACACTAACAAAACCCACTGAGAGTAGTTACCAAACTCTACTGGATTTAGCTCCTGTGATAAGCTTTTTTAATCTCATCGTTACACAAAATTAAAGAAGTTTATCCTGCAAAAATCCTAAACATTCAAATGTGAATATTTGCTGCTTTTTTATGTAATTTCAAATCTTATATCAGTGGCTTTAGAAATTGTGGATGAACAAAATAATTAATTTGAAGATGTTACCTTGGAAATTTTCATGGCTGCTTTCTGAGTTTGCTGACATTTTTAACACTAATCAATAAAACATTGTATAAAATATACAGTATATCTATATAATGAAATAAATCCTTACTTGCAGGTTATATAATTTTTTGTTATCACTTTCACAGCATCCAGCCCAACCACAGGGGCTCCCATCAACCTCGCTGGCCTGCGCAACAACAGCCTGACCAATCAGGACGTCTCCTTTGACCCTTGCAGTGACAATCGACTGAGAAACTCTTGCATGTCGCTTGATGAGAAGACTCGCACCATGAGTCGATCAGGCTCGTTCAGGGAAGGCTTTGAGGAAGGTAAAAAGAGACGAAAGCAGGATAAATATATATACGACAAGGGTGCTGGATATTTAGTGACAGTGTGACTTCTGGTCACATTTCCTCTAGTCATGGGATGAAATCTGTTATTAGGTGTAATCTGTTTCCGAGACCTTCATTGCCGCACCTCTCTGAAGCCTTCCCATTCTTATTCCAAATCCCCAAGCCAAAAGAATTATTCCATTTGTTTAGAGGAACATTTGGGCGGATTACAACTGCTTCTCTAAGAAAAGCCCTCTTAACCTTTAGAAATCCTTAATCAGCTTTAGGGGGGCTTTGTTTTTCATAAGCTTGTTTATTAGAAATAGTATCCAGTAGTGCTTTTTCCACCAGCAGGCAGATGAACTGCTGAGGCAAGGTTGTTCCACTGTTCAATCCTCAGAGCCAAGAAACACAGTGCTTTGATTTAGTGGAACAAACTATGAATGTAGCCATAGTATTTTGTGAAAAGTGGTTCTTTTATTGACAAAATCCTGCCTCGAACATTTCAGTGATGTAAAAAAAAACAGTCCACATCCAATATTAAACCATAACATGACGCCGCCACACATTTGAAGCTAAAGGGGCCACATTTAAGTTTTCCTAAACTAAACAAAATGTTTCTATTTCAGAGAACTGATTTTACACCTGACAGTGTAAACAGATCCAACCGTAGTTATTTCCTGTAGAGCTGCATGGCAGATGTAGAGGGCAAGACACAGACAAAGATTTGGGCATCAAATCTAGCTAAGCTGAGTGGGTGTGAAAGCTGTGTGCAGAAAGACCCCAATCTGAAAGCTTGTTTTAAATGTAAGCATGAATGTCTCTACATCTCATACCTGTTATAGACTGACAAGCTGCCCAGTGAACCCCACTTCACGGCCAAGGCATGGCTTCAGCCCCCCTCTTTTGGGATATGTGGTAAAGCTAATGAATGGATAGATGAAGTATTTGACAAATGTATTTACAAACTGATTGCAGTTTTTAACTGGTGACGACCCACTGAGCTCCACTACAAAAACTCTTACATTTTACAGCCATTTCCAAAAATCATTTCTCTCAAGCAAAATCCTGTTGAGCTGTTGCTGGTTTTGTTATGCTTTTGTCCTAATGTACCCGCCCCGCAAGTAGCATGGTTACTGTATATCTGTCTCACTCTTTTTTTCCCAGTTCCAAGAGTCTCTCTTCCCTTTCAGAAGAGGAGATAATTACAGGGATCACAGTGAGAGGCGTGAGAGAGACTTGATGACATACAAGAATCCTTCAAAATGACTTTCTCCCTCCCTCTCTCCTAATGTGTGTGTGTGTGTTTAAGTGTGTAGGCCTGTGTGAGTATATGGTTTGTGTGCAAGTTGTGAAAGTGTAGAGTTACACGATTGTGTTAGATTGACAGGACAAAGGTTGCATCATCCACCCAGACCTGAACAACACCATTAGGCAGAGTCACTTTGTAATCTGTATTCTATCAACACTAAATATATTGAGTGTAATCTGTAAAGCAATAGTCAAAGTAGGTCGAAAACAATGCCAGTGAGTCTCTGTGGTAATATATCACATATGACCTGTACAAACAGACTGATGCAATCCAGACCAGAAAACACTAAATCTAAATGAATATGGTCCTTCTTGTGTTGCTCCTAGTACAACTACTGTCTCATCTAAATTAAAATAAAGGTGAGTCCTTAGTAAACTCATGTTTGCTCCTGGTGAAGGGAATGAATAATTCTGCTGGGCTCAGTTCAACCTGTCTGCGTGGCTGAAGACTTCAAGCTGCTGATCCATTCTGATCTGCTCCCAGGCAGGAAACAGAGCTGGCATTGTGTCCCTGCCTCTGATGTGTACAGTAATTAGAGGCTGAGTCATTAGCAGAGTAATGCTCAGGGTGTCATTAGTTGTGCTGTAGTCTGGTTGTAACGTGTAGAAATCTTCTCTTTATGATAGCAACGCTGCAGACATGTGCAGGAGGAGGTGGGTAGATAATGCAAGGCATTGGGAACACTGGGAGGAATGGTTGGAGCACGATCGGTGGTGTGTATATAGACTGTGGGCGGTCTGACAATAATCAGAGTATTGTTTTGTGTGCAGATGTACTTTCTAATCCCACTTTTACTTGTGCTTTTTGTCTCTTCAGTTCATGGCTCCTCTCTGTCTCTTGTCTCCAGCACTTCTTCAATTTACTCCACGGTGAGTTCACAAAACATCAATAGTTAATTGGAGCTGGGTTTTTTTGGTGTGTGTGTTGCCTCAACACTGATATTGTACAAAGGTAATTTATTTTCTTATTGCGTACATATTGTGCGACTATTAAATACTTTGATAATTTATTGACTATTCATGTCCTGTACAGGATAAATATCATATGGAACATGTCTAAGTTCCAACCCCTCGATAACTACATTTAAGAGACCGTTTCAAAATGCCCTGGCTGATAATTAGGGTATAAACCATATATGTAACTACAACATTCGGGGTTCAGCAGGTCTCTTTGCTGCATACAGCATCATCCTTGTCCTACTCATGCACCCGGTCATGTTATCCACTGTACATTGCTGAATAATGTCAGCATGACAGTAAAATAATAATAGAAAACTATCTTTTAGATTGTTCTGTATTCTATACATCTACATTGGTATAAGCCTCAAAAATCAAAAGTTTTTGTTTTTGTCTTGAGAATTATGAACTATTTTATTATGAACTATTAAGTATTTGAGTTGTTATACATTGTTATACATTTACCAACTAATCCATCTAGAAATCTGACTCAAACACTTTGTGAGAAAAGGGCCTGGCTGTGGAAACACAGGCAAACTTAAGACAGCCCACATATATAAATTGTAGCCAATCAGCACTGGTGCTTCAAATCAAAGTTCCTCCTCCCTCAGTGGGCTGTTTTACTCACCTGGGCAGGTGTAGTAGAGAAACTGACACTGACACTGGATCCCTTCTCAGCACTGGCTTGTACTTTGAATCAGAGACTCACAGAAGAAGAGTAGAGAGGAGGCAAAATGATGGCGACTTTATCCCTGACGGGAACTGTCACGTCCTGGCAACAAACGGTAGGGATGAGGAGGAGGATGTTTTCATTTCCACTGGGGCTAAATATTGTTGTGTCAGTAACTGGAACTAATATTTTAGAAATGTATTCTGTGTCTCTATCAATATTTTATGCAGTAAAGACTATTGACTGAGGGCAAAAGTCTCTTTAGATGTGGATCCATGTGTCATGAAATGGTTCATATCTGAAAAACAGATGAAAAGATATCTGCTGCTGCCAATGTTGCCTTTTTCTTCCAACATTAGTTAAATACCTTTGACCTCTGTTCATTTTTAACTGCTTATGTTTCCAGCTATTACACAAATAGGCAGTGGAACTGTTTTTGTTTGTGAAATGCTGGTCCAGGGTTTTGCGTCAGAGCGAGTGATCTTTGTTTTGTCTATGTTTCCAAGACAGACTGGCTGCTATGTTTTTAGTAGCTAGGGTCAACTTGCTACACATGTGTAATTAACAGGTCTGTTTGGGTGTGTAGACCATGTGCTGGTAGTTGCTACTTTGTCAACCATCCACTCGTGCCACAGAACACTGCTAAACAAGCACAGACACATTAGACCTGTTTTAGTGCTTAGTGGTTGGTAGGTGGAACCACATGAAAAATCATTAATTATCAGTGCTTCGCTGCTCCCGGTACAAAATGCTTTACAAATGCTAAAAAATGGTGGAATTATAAAACAAAAAAATGAAAGAAGAAAACACAGGGAGCTCCCAGTTCCAATTTAGCTGGACAGTCATCGAAAATTGTACAGTGCAGCCTATTTACATTTAATGTAGGTGTTTCATGTTGAACTGTTTGGGTTTACAGCAGAGTGTGTTGTGTTCTTGTGAGTGTTTTGCATGCTCTCACTCTGTACGTTATGTATTTGCCTACCTGTCCTTCCTTACTATTGTTCTGTTTGCCTATGACGATGATGAGACTCTCACACTCAGATATGCCTTCAGGAGAAAAGCTCTACTTCCCAGACATATTATACACCAAACAATATCCTCCATAGTTTATAAAGCTCATCCCCCAACAACTCAAAGGGGAATCAGGACATGTGCAGTTTTTTTTTTGTACTGGGAGCTCGAACTGCTCTTTTTTTCCCTTTAGAGCGGATTTCAGTCATGTAGTCTAATGACTTTCTCTTATTCCGATGTTTGTTTTACAGAACGAGGAGAAGTCTCAGTCGGAGGTAAGCCTCAGCCCACCCACATCACCTCTGTCCTTTTTAATCTTCTGCGTGCAGTTAATAGAATGGTTGAAAAATGGGAGCATTTTTACAGTTGTATCTTGTTACATGTGTAACTATTGTGACTGACCTTGTAACAATCCTTTGGTTCTCCCCAAACACCTGTGTACACCTGTATGTGCTCTTTTATGCATCTGCCATGTTTCATCTTTCAACATGAACATATCAGAGCTCAAATCTGGGGACCTCCCTCTTTTGTTGCTACAGTTTTTTTTTTTGTTTTTCTTTTCATTGTGTGTCTAGGTACATACGTGTGTGTTTTATGGAGCAAGTATCTGTGCTTTTGTCTTGGTGCTTTTTGATGTCATGCTTTCTTACGTTCTCAGATCCGCAAGCTGCGTCGGGAGTTGGATGCCTCCCAGGAAAAAGTTTCCGCCCTGACGACACAGCTGAGTGCCAATGTGAGTGAACAAGCACTCATGCGCTCACCCCTGAACAATGCTTGTCATTCTATGAATGTAATCACTTACATGGCTACTTTAAAAGTAATGTTATACTTACATAGGCTGTGCATGTTTGTTCATGCAAATTATACTGTAAATTAGTTTATATCAGTCTCTAGTATTGAGGGACTGATTAATATGGAGGACAACGCAATCTAGATTTATATCAGAAAATATATGTAATCAGGCTGACCTGAGTGAACTTTGATGTTTTTCCAGTCTCAAAACCCACTTAAAAACACTATCTCTCACAAGTACCCACACAGACAAGAACATTTTGTGATATTTATCCAATTCTAAACAGATAGTTTCTGCACACAGAGGGTATAATTTTACACCTGGCAGCACCATCAGAAAATCTCCTTAAGCGTCTCCAGACACGATCCTTGCTGCCACGCTACCTTCTATATTGCACAAGTCTTGCCTCGCTCTGCTTGTAATTTGTTGCTTCAGTTAGTGCACGCTGGCAGTTAATATGTGGATTAGAGATATGCAAGGAAGGCAAAGGTTTTAGATTACAACACAGGGTTGAGTATGAGCAGACTGCTGAGGTACTGTTCCAGATGTGAACTGAAGATTTACAGCTCACGATGCTTAGATACAAGAAGGAGTGGTGTGTTTTGGAATAAAAACAGACAGGAAACAGAGAAGTTGATAGTGGGAGGTCCTGGGGTGGGATGTTAAGGGGGCTTTGTGTACATATTTAATTACACATTGCAGACAGATGAATTATCAGAACACGCCTTGAAGGCCCGAGGCCGAGAATCTAAGTACATCTTCTGCTGCATAAACTCACAATTTAAATCACACCTCAGTCAAAACCTTAGTCAGCTCACCAACTTTAGTGGGGCAGTCATGGATGATTTGTATTTGTTAAGCCTATAGCCTACAGCCAGCAATACAGTATAATGGAGAATGACTGCACTTACCCTTGTTTAGCTGATTTGTTTGAAACAGGAAACATCAGTGGTATTACTAAAAAAAAGTTTTTAAATGAATACTTGTTTTGTCTTGTATTGTTATGTTACTTTATTTAAACCTTTTTATTATTTTCCCACCACCTACTCAGTTTGAAGCCTCCCATGTTGTTATCTCTTTGTCAGAAGGTCATTTTATAACGCAAGGAACACTGTTGTCAAAATGGGTTTACCCAAAGATGAATTTGTGTTGTCGAAGGGTAAACGGAGGGCTGTAGCTTCAAGGACAGTTTTTGGCAAACATGATGTGACTGTTTTGCATTCATTTGTTGAATTTTTTAGTGTGGGGACCTGTCCAAGCCGGACCCACAGGGTATCATTCTAACAGAAGGGTTGTTATTTTGCACCATTATTTGGATTATGTTTTTATTTTAAAATGAAGACTGCTTGACTGATGTCATGTTTGGGTGTTCGCTTCAAGGTAAAAGCAGTTGTGTCAACAGTTCTCATATTTCTGCTGGTTACGGGTAATTTTGTTCATTCTCTGCTGGTTATCACAGCTCAGCTAATACCTAACATTCCCCTGGATCATTTGACATCCATTCAGATGTCAGTGGTTCAGAAGGTATAAGCTGTTTTATCTTGGAACAGCTCTAGCTGACTTCTCTTTCATAGCATTTAGCAGCCACCAACCTGCAACAAGCAGCACAGGACTCTGGCTCCCCTAAACTTTTACCCCTCCACGAACAGCAGCCAGTGGGGGAAATTGCTCATTTTGTTTTAATGGGGATATATCTTTACAGGAGGTTTATGAACAAAGCTTTCTTCTGTGACTAGAGTGATTACTGGAGTCTTACATTTCAGTTGTTGTTATCTCTGTCTCTTAATGTTTTAAGGAGGTTTTGTTTGCACCCCTGGATTCTGGGACTGGAGTATTTTCTTTAGCCACAATTGCTTTGCTGTGGTTGTGTGCTTGCAGAAAATTAGATAAACTTAGAGTCCCTTTCTCTTTAATGTCAATATATTGAGTTTGTTTTCAGTACTTTCCACTGCAATATAACTACACATAGACTAAGTAATACACCTATAACGTGTTTGTTTTTCAAAAGGCTCACCTGGTGGCAGCCTTTGAACAGAGTCTGGGCAACATGACTATTAGACTGAAGAGTCTCACCTTGACGGCAGAGCAGAAGGTAAAAATACCTCCTCCGGTTTTATAACAGTTGTTAAAGTTTGCTTTTAAACTCTGCAGCTGATTTGATCTTTTTTATTTTCACTGTGTAGGACTCTGAGCTGAATGAGTTGAGGAAGACCATTGAGCTGCTGAAAAAGCAGAATGCTGTTGCTCAGGCCGCCATCATTGGAGTTATCAATACACCTGAACTCACACCTAAAGGGGACAGGACAGGTACAGACCAACCCTGCAAACATTATGCAAAAATAATCAAAAAAACAAATGTGTTCCTCAACATCAGTCTGATTATCCACTAAATAAACTGTGAAGCAAACAAATGCTATTAAACATGAATACACTGTTTCTTTTTATTTCACCTAAAAAATTGAAAATGTTAAACAGTATTTCTGACATGTGCAAACATCTGGGAGAACTAAAAATATTCAACACTCAAAAAAATCCAAATTACTTCAAATTTCTGCAATGTGTGTTGTTGAAAGTGATCAGTTATAGTAGATACAAAGCCCAAAACACATGGTGCAAAAAGAATCCCATAGCCTGCCCAAACCACACCTCATAATAAACAATCTTCCTTTGTCAATAATCTGTCATATGAATGTGTGGGACATTTTATGTTGTCAGGAGAGAAAAACCTCTGAAACAGTAGGATAACCGACACAAAGTTTTAACTCTTGTGGGTTATCAGCATTTTACACTTGGGTAATGCACTTTATGCACTTTACCTAATTAATTTGAAAGGAACCTATTCTAAAGATTTAATTTAAAAAACCTGTATCTTATCAACCGCGCATAGCCCTGCCTGGTTAAGGTTTAATATTTATTGAAAGACATATTTAAGCCTATAATGTACATGTACAGTATATGGGCTCATCTAATCTGTCCTTGCCTGTCTCTCTTCAGCTGGTAGTAATGGGAGTCCACAACAGCAGAATCTGCAGCCAGACCTGCGCATCAGGAGGCAGCACTCCTCTGACAGTGTCAGCAGCGTCGCCAGTGCAACTAGCCACTCTAGTGTGGGCTCCAACTTGGACGCAGACGCAAAGAACAAGAAAAAGAACAAGAAGAACTGGGTAAGATGTCAGAAAATAAAAAGGCAAATGTCAATGTGTGATGAGTTACCCGACAAAAAAGCAGCCATGTGGTTTTTGTCTCTTTGTATGTTTGCATATGCATGTTGTTTTCACATGTTTGGGTTTCTGCCCCATTAGGCGTCTTTCACTGGAGAGAAGGTGAATATACTAATTTCTGGAAAATATCAAGTAATGACTAACTTGGTGATTTGCAAGGTTGAAAAATACCATTCAAGTTAAAACTGGGCTGAGTTTGGTTGTTGGTATCTTTTAAGCTGCAAATGACCAAAGCAGTGCTTATGGCGTAGTCGTGATGTTAGCCCATTAGTCATCACTCATTTTGCATAATTCATCATACTACAAAATGTCTAACATTTACTTAAAAGATGAACTTTTCCTTTTTGCTGTTAAGACTCTTATGTGCACCGGAGGACAAGTCAGAGAAGATGAAGTATGCAGCTTATTTATTCTATGAGACAATGTTGTGTTAGACCTCTGTGGTTGTTAGTTTCTGATCCTGATGTGAATTTTAGGAAGGACAGTGTGTGTTTTGTGGTAGCTGCTAAACAACGCCAGCTTGCGTACAGTTTCCTGCTTTGGTTAACTGTGATAATAAATGGAGTGAGGGAGACCCCACAGGAGGCTCATCCATGCAGGTGGCAGACAGTGTGCGATCTTGAGTGCATAGGGGCTGTGTGTGTAAGAGGGTCTATAATGGTCAATGAAAGACTCCTTTTCATGGTGGTAGTGATGTAGATGTAGCTGGAAGTCAAATGAAATGCGCTCTAGTCTTCTAGGGGCCTCTGGTTTAATCTGTCCCCCCATGACACAGTAACACACCCCAACACATATGAACATGTGTTGTTTTGTCTCTCTGTCTTCCTTTGCTTCGCTTCATGTGGCAGGTCTATGAGGTAAGAAGGGCATGCTGTGTGAAATGAAAAGAATCGCAGCCTAACCCCCACACCTTTTATAGGTTACTAACCTCTGTTTTTCCTCTTCTCCTCCTGGCTTATGCTGCCACCGTAGTGTCTTTTCTCTCCTCTTCAACACTGCTGCTGCCTGAAAATTGCTCTTATGACACATGAGCTGAATCTTAAAAGGACAAGTCCACCCTAAAATACTTTTGGAGTGTTGGGATAATTTCAGTGCAAGGGAAAAAATCGGGCTGGTGCGCTGAAGTTGCCACACTTATTTAATAAATTCTAATGGAAGCTAGGAAAAGATATATGTAAAGGCTACAGCTTACAGATGTGTCTTTGTATCTTCAGCTAAGTGTGGAATTCCCAGTGGAATTCTCCTTTAAACACAAAACTTTTGCTAAAGTAATATAATGAATATTAAACAGATTTTGAGACGTTTCCTATGAAAAAGTAAGTATTTGCTTAGTAGTTTCAATATAACAATGATTTTCACCAAAAACATTGTTTTTATAGAGCTAAACTAAGAGCAAAGCCTACGAGATGTTTCAGTTCTACAAAGTGAAAGAAATGGACATTAAGACAGATACTAAAATCTAATTTCTCTTGATATTCTATTTATAAAGTATAAAATGACATGTAATTGCATTCTGAAAAAGACCTGACACACTACACTGTGTGTCTGTTTAGAGCTTTAGCTCAAGTCATAATTCCCTGTCTCCCCCTGAGTCACATGCACTTTTTCATAGCTTTTTACCCCCCACTTTCCCTGGCACACTCCTTTCCTCCCTCTCACTCGTGTGTTTTCAGGAGAATGTCCTTCACCTTCTCACTAGCTACTCTCCTTTTTCTGTTTTCTACCTGTAGCTGCGAAGCTCCTTCAAACAAGCCTTCAGCAAGAAGAAATCTCCCAAGTCGGCCTCCTCTCACTCTGACATTGAGGAGATGACTGACTCGTCATTGCCATCTTCCCCCAAATTACCCCACAATGGTACCACAGCCACCAGCCACTTGCTCAGGAATACACACTCCAACACTCTGTACGTATGCCACTGCTACTACTCTCCTACTGGGAATGTAGAATGTAGTTTGTAGAAAATTATTTTTTTTTCTGCATACAAAGGAAGAAAATATCAAACTCAGACCTGATCACTGACGATGAAATTAAGTCATTTCTGGATCTGGAAAATCATATTGTCTTTTATTGAAATGTTTTTTGTTTCTGCATATTAACTGAATTTTATCTTTGCTCTCATCTTTACTTGCTTATATAATTCTATATTTAAATACTTTTATCACTTTTCAGCTGGTTATAGTGCATAGTCGTACTGTATGTCACATTGTTTTGTCTGTGGTCTGTATTTTTGTGAAGCATTTATCATCCTAATGTCTGTGAATGTGTGTGCATTTGTACAGATTGTCTGAGTGTTTAGACAGTGAAGCAGAGACAGTGATGCAACTGCGGAGTGAGCTCAGAGAGAAGGAGATGAAGCTGACTGACATTCGCTTAGAGGCTCTCAGCTCTGCACATCAGCTGGACCAGCTTCGGGAGGCCATGAACCGAATGCAGGTCAGGACACGCACACACACACACCTAAATCAAAGCTGGTGCTGCACGTAACCCACAGTAGGTTTTTAGTTTTGACAGCTGTTTGATAATCTGCAGCACTGACATTAACAGGAGCGGTGTGCCAAGGCTGTGGAAAAACAGTTGATAAAGTGCTGGGTGGTACTATTGAAAACATTATTAAAATATTAGATAGGATATATTAAATATTGACGTGTCCAGTGTATAACATTTTAGATACAATAATCAAATTGCATTTATGTCCAACAAAAAAGAATATAAATACCCTGAAGTACTTACTATCTTAGCTTTTAATTAAAGCTCGGTCATTTTTAGAATGATAACATTAAGGTTATAGCAGCATCCCCTATGGATGCACATATAGTAGATAAAAGTAATGTTTTGTATCAAAACACATTCCTTACACAGGTTATTCAGCTAATTCCTTTACATGTTCTTTTAACCCAACTTCATCTTTGTGTATCTACAGCTAGAGATTGAGAAACTGAAGGCAGAGAATGATCGTCTTAAGTTGGAGAATCAGGGCAGCAGGACGGGTTCCCAGGTCTCCATCTCATCATCTCCTCTCCCTCAAACACACAGCCAGATAACAGGGCCAGGGCCAGGGCTCTCCCAGCACAGCCTCAACCTCACCACCAGCGAGTCCACCAGCCTGAGTAAATAGTTGAAAAATTTGTTGTTGTTTTTTCCAGATCTACCTGATTTAAATGTTGGTAGTGACAAATGTAAAAACCGTATCTGTTTTGCTGTGCTCTTCTGTCAGACATGCTACTAGATGATACTGTTGGAGAGGCTGGAATGAGGAAGGAGGGGAGACATGTAAAAATTGTTGTCAGCCTGGATGAAGACAGAAAGTGGGGAGAGGTGAGACCTGTTAAAATTACAACTCAAAGATCTTTTAAGGTTTATTTTTTTATTGTAGCTGTGGGCTTTTTGGTATCTAAGACCAGCTGTGTTCTTTTATCACAGGAGGGTCGGTCTCGTCATTTTCTGATTGGTTGCATTGGTGTGAGTGGAAAAACCAAGTGGGACGTTCTGGATGGAGTGGTCCGACGACTTTTCAAGGTAAAGCTAATCAGGAATAACTAAAGCAGGCTTTTGAAAAAAATCCAACAATGTTGGTAATCTTGAAATTATTGAGTCTTAGCGTTCGTGTTTTCTAGTACAGCAAAACATGCTTCTGTGCACTAAGAACATGTTCAATTAGAACAAGAAAAAAATTTCTAGCTGGTTTTCTTTTTAGAAATTTTACCATTACATTCATTAAACGCTGACACTTTGCATCTAACAGGAGTACATAACCCATGTGGACCCAGTAAGCCAGCTGGGACTGAGCTCAGACAGTGTGGAAGGATACAACATTGGGGAAATCCACCGACCCAGCAGCCCCAGCACCGCCCAGACACCTGAGCTGCTGCCCTGTGGTTACCTAGTGGGAGACAGCAACACCATCAGCATCCAGCTCAAAGGTACTGATGCTTTGCTAACCTCATTGCACAAAGGATCGTGCTGTGCTCCTACGTCAAGTCTAATACATTATTACATCCTTAACAGTCTGTTGACAGCAGAGAGAAAAAGAATAGAAAAAGTCCCCTTCGTTGGTAAACAAAGTGTGTGTGTGTGTGTCTGTGTGTGTGTCTGTGAATATCCAGGTGCAAATAGTGAAAGTGTGGACTCCCTGGTGTTCGACTCTCTGATCCCAAAGCTGATGCTGCAGCGGTACGTCTCCCTATTAAAGGAGCACAGACGCATCATTCTGTCGGGTCCCAGTGGGACAGGAAAGACCTATTTGGCCAATCAGCTGTCTCGACACCTGCTGCTGCTGGAGGGCCGTCCATGGACATCACAAGCGGTCGTAACTTTCAACGTGGACCACAAGTCCAGCAAAGTAAACACATTCAAATTCTTCTTTAGTATTTAAATCTTTTTTCCAAAAGTTGATTATTGTTAGAAAAGGCACTGCAACATAACAAGACACTCTGCTGCATTTTGCAAAATATATTAGATAGAAATAATTAACAATCATTAAAATGAGATAAATGCACAGCATTTTAACACTAGTTCTGGATGGCAAGATTAAGGTAACAGGTGATTAATTTAGCAAATCAGGACAACTCAAAACCTTATGTCATCTAAACATCCTGGCTTATGTAGATCAGAAAGATGTTTAGATTAAATAAATAATAAAATAACATTAAATGGTCTCACTCTGTGTGTGTGTGTGTGTGTGTGTGTGTGTGTGTGTGTGTGTGTGTGTGTAGGAGCTGCGTCAGTACCTGTCAGGTTTAGCTGAACAGTGCAGTGGTGTCCCAGGGGTGGAGAGTCCTCTGGTGATCATTCTGGACAACCTGCACCACGTCAGCTCCTTGGGAGAGATCTTCAACGGACTCTTCAACTGCAACTATCAGCACTGGTCAGATTACGCACACAAACGCTAAAATACACATATTCATTTATGTGCAGACTCATATTAAAAGTGAATGTTTGAATGAATATGGTTAAAAAACAAATGGTATCTGTGAAAGAGTAGCCCTGCTAGGACAGCATACAGGGCATCTGACACAGTGCAAAGGAGAGTAAAGGCAGTAAAGATGAAGGGTCTATCTATATCAAATGTGTTCTAATTCAAACACGTATTTTTGAAGGTAAAATTAAAAAGACAATGTGATTGTCAGTTTCAAAAAGTGCAGAAATGTTTCAATACCCACTTCCGTATACAACACTGGAAATATGTGGTGGTGGGAGGAGGTTTCTGAAGCTATCTGAACCTCTAGTAGGTGGCTCTGATCCATTATGAAACTGAAATATACCCCTTTTAATATTCTGCTTGTACAAGCCCAATTCAAAAAAAGTTGGGACGATACCTAAAACGTAAATAAAAACATAATGCAATGATTTGCAAATCTTATCAAGCCATATTTCATAAAGCATAGAACATAAACAACATAAACAGATGTTGAAACTGAGAAATTGTAACATTTCATGGAAAATATTTAATTTTGAATTTGATGGCAGTTGGAACAGAATGCTGTTTACCATTGTGTAGCATCCCCTCCTCTTTTAACAACTGTCTATAAAACATCTGGGAAGTGAGGAGACCGGTTTCCAGAGTTTTAGGTAAGGAATGTTGTCCCATTCTTGTCTAATGCAGGATTCTAGCTGCTCAACAGTCCTGCGCCTTTGTTGCGGGATTTTTCATTTTATGATGTACCAAAATACCAAAGTGAAGGGTCTGGATTGCAGGCAGGTCAGTTCACCACCAGGACTCTTCTCCTGCGAAGCCATGCTGTTGTGATGGATGCAGTATGTGGTTTAGCATTGTCTTGATGAAATATCTAAGGTCTTCCCTGAAAGACATGTTGTCTGGATGGGAGCATATGTTCCCATCCTATGCTTCTCTGAGATGCTCCTTTTATACCCAGTCATGTTACTGACCTGTTGCCAAATGTCTCAGTTTCAACATCTGGTATGTTGTTTTTGTTCTATTATGAATAAAATATGGGTTGATGAGATTTGCAAGTCATTGCATTCTGTTTTTATTTACGTTGTACACATCATCCCAACTTTTTTTAAATTGGGGTTGTATATGATTTATTAATCATTATTTAAAACTTTAAGGGACTAATGTTACCAGATGACACAATAGCAATTTGTGTTTGTTTCTCTCTTCAGCCCATACATCATTGGAACCATGAGCCAAGCTACGTCATCTGCTCCCAACTTGCAGCTTCATCACAACTTCAGGTAAACGCCTCTCCTCCTGCCCCCAGCTGAAAGAAGATAACAGTGTTTGGGAACACTTTACTATTTGTGAGTCCTCATATACCTGTGTTCTCTCTGATCAGATGGGTGCTGTGTGCCAACCACATGGAGCCAGTGAAAGGCTTCCTTGGTCGCTACCTGAGGAGGAAACTGATAGAGATGGAGATTAGCAGCAGAACACGTAACATGGAGCTAGTAAAGATTGTCGACTGGATCCCACGGGTGTGGCACCACCTTAACCGCTTCCTGGAGACACACAGCTCGTCTGATGTCACCATCGGTAAGGCAACCTTACATGAGTGAAGAAGGACTGTTTCATAAAGGTTAGTGGGCGAACAGCTGGTGTTTTATTTGTGTGCTTTGTGGTGTGCAGGACCTCGTCTCTTCCTGTCATGTCCTATTGACGTAGAGGGGTCAAGGGTTTGGTTCACTGACCTCTGGAACTACTCTATCATCCCCTACATGCTGGAGGCCATACGAGAGGGACTGCAGGTAACACAAAAACACACACAAACACACAGTCTGTCCAAAGCTGTGTCGGATTCATGGTGTACAGATCAGGTGCTGGCCATAGAACTGATTTGATTTTTCTTTGTGATCGGGGATTTTAAAAATCTTTTAGACGTAACACTATGATAAAACTAATAAAGAAAGTGATTTTGGCATCCTGAGGGGATGTTTGAAGCCTCCATCCGAATTAAGCAGAATGAGTAATAAGTAGAATAGATTTAACCTCACAGGACCAGCCATATGTTCATCAAAGTGAAATGGATACAATTTGTTCTCCTAATCTGTGTGTAATTAGCATCTGATTTAATTAAGTAGCTGCTAATGCAACAACTCACAGGGAGTGAAGGGATGCTTGTATGACAAGAGGCTTAGAACAGAAACCATAATGTAATGATGCTGAAGTGGGAATACAGTTTTTTTACGGTGGCTTCTGTTAATCTTGGCTTGAAAAACATTGCATGCAGTATTACTAGTTGTTTTTTTATTAATTGTGGATTATTTGTTCAGATGCCATTTTGGTTCCAAAATCAGAGCAGCTTTCAGTTTTGCCTGCTGTCGTTTTTCTCCTTCATAATGCAGCCTGTGCAGATTAGCACCTACACTTTAGATGCAGAGAAATGTTACTCAAGCTGTGCCTCAGACAACACACAAACAAACTGGCTCCAGCAAACTTCAGCTGTTCAACAAACAACACCAGCTCTGCCTCAGAGCACCTTCTAGTATGTTTCAGTGTCCGTTCTGTGTCGTTGTAGTTGTATGGCCGCAGGGCTGCGTGGGAGGACCCTGCTGCATGGGTAATTGACACTTACCCGTGGTCAGCCACACCAACTCCATCTGAATGGCCCCCGCTGCTGCAGCTACGTCCAGAGGATGTGGGGTTTGATGGTTTCTCTGCTCCAAGAGAAGGAATCAGGAAAGAGCCACCACAGAGTGATAGTGATGCAGACCCACTGGTGAGCCAAAAAAAACAAACACACACAAAGAAGAGTTACTAGTTTAAACAGTGAGGCATGACATTTAAGTGCAAACACTCACTAATTTTGAGTTTCTACATTTTATAAGTTACCTTTGTTTGAAAAATACAAACAGGATGAAAAAAAGTTCAGTCTAAATAACAGCAGTTGGCTTCCTCTGTTAAGCTTCCTCAGATTTTTAGCTTCTATAGAGCTGGAATGTGGAGTCAAAGAAAATGATCCACAAATTTTAATCAAACATGAACCGGTGTTTCCTCCATCCCGTGTGTTGTAAAGCTCAATCAGGCTGACACCTGTTTCTGCCAACAGATGAACATGCTGATGCGCCTAAAGGAGGCAGCAACATCGTCGAGCCCGCAGAGCTACGACAGTGACTCAAACAGCAACAGCCACCAGGACGACTTCCTGGATTCGTCACTGGAGTCAACTTTGTGATGCCGTCAAAAGTAAACACTGGCAACAGTTTTTAGGAGAAGCTTTTTGCGAGAACTGTTCTGTGAAAACTTCTTGTTGAGAGAATAACTTCATGCCACAAAAGCAGCCACAATAATTTGGGTGCAGGTAACCCAAATTTAAAAAGGAAAGAAAAACAGAGTTAAACTTACATTTAAGAAAAACGGGCAACAAACGTTCCTACTGCACTGTGCTGTTTTGTTCTGTCTTTCCGTTTTTTGTTTTTTGTTTATTTTTTGTCACCGCTGTGGCCCGTAGCTCCTCTGTCAGGAGCTTGTCATCTACTTCACACAGACAGAATAAAAGCACACACTGTTTGTGAGGCATCATCCTTACATCATCACCAGCCATAAGCATACACGAACACCAGCCAGGCGTCCTCCATCCTCCACCAAAGCACACCAGTAGCTATGGCTCCTCAGGCCGATCCTCCCCAACCACAGAGTATCTGAGCTGCCTGCAGATGGCGACATAGGGCCATTTTTCTGGAGCATCACTGAGGCTGCTGGATGGAGGGATGGAGGGATGGAGGGATGAACAACCAGCCACTTCATGCCTCCCCTCATCTGCAGCTGAAGTTGCCTGTGTGATTGCTAAAGGATAAATTGAGCCAAAATGAATGCTGAGTCCTGAAACATGCTCTCACTTCCAAAATGTCCTAAGAAATCATTCATTTTAAATCCCAAACTCTACACATTGTTGTGTCAAAGTGTCACTGAGACATAGCTGCATTTTTTTAATTTAATTTCAAATCACCTAATGAAGAAAAGGGGTGAGAGCTGGTGTTTCAACATGCTAAATTGTAATACCAACATATTAATGAATGAGTAAATATAAAAACATTTCTTGTCCACTCTATGTACAGCTAGTTCTTACAAGCAAAACAAGAACAAAATCTAATGTACAAAAAGTCCCAGCTCAAACAACAAAGTCTTTCAGGAAGGAAATTAACATTCACCATGGTGATATTCATCCTTTAAACTTTTACTATGTTTGAGACAATGTCCTTTCTGTCTGTGTAGTTACTTCCCATGTGATTTATACTCATAATTGTTTTCTTTAACCCCTTGATAATCCTTTGAGAACTCCATGCACATTGGCCCCTACAGGCTGCTGTAGCACAAATACCTTGTGGTGCTGGACTGAAGTCTAACAATGCCTTACTTTTTTCTAACAGACTATGTGCATTAACTGATTCTTTATTTGTCTAAATGGCTGTAAACTTAACAGGGCTCCAAGTCGACTCTCTCCTCAAGTACATTGGGTTGTCAAGGAGCGGTGTCGACCTCTCATCATATCAAACACCAATGCCGTGGGATTAAAGAGATGTGGATGAGTAGTAGTATTGAGTTTCAAATTACGGTATATGCATGTATGACCCAACGCTGGTGTAAATATTTGGACGACTAGCAGAAAAGAAAATGATGTGTTTAGGTGCTCAGAATCCGAAGTTTGAAGAGGATGCGTGGATTTGATTTCGCATCCTCCCTCAACAGGCTCAGTGTCAGTTTTGATGATGTGATTTGTGATGAACAAGCTGTCATAGCAAACATGTTGAACTAATTATGTGAAAACTAGTGTATATGCTGCTTTGTTTATAGTAATATAATTAATTGGGAGGTTAAAGGTACATGTGGTTTAACGATAATTTAAAACACTTTGACATCATTTCTATGGCTTCAAAAATAAAGTATATTGTATTTTTCCTTTGTGTTAAACCTCCCTGCCTGCCTTCCTTTCTGGGAAGGGCATACAGACGTTTAAAGGAGGGGTCACTCAGTTCAGCACAACTTCCATCGCTTTCAGTGTTTTTGTCACCGATCCTATGCAACAATTATTGTATTCTCCAAATGGAAGCCAAAAGCTGAATGTGCGTGTGTCCCACGTGAGGTTTTCAGCACTGCCGAGACATAAAGCACGGAACCAGACTGGTGAAAACTTCTGGCATTTGTAGCCAATGCTGTCTGTCCATACATGTGTCTGTATATTCCATAGAACCTCTCCTGCTATGGTCCATGTAAGCACAAAGAGACTGCTTCTGTGTCTGGTTTAAAGCCTGCTCTGAGAGGAATGGATGTCCTTGAAGCATTTGACCTGTCTGTTTATTACTCACAAACTCCAATGAATGTTTAGCCTTCTTTGCTATTTGCATTTTTATATGTAACATAACATTGTAAATAGTTTATCTTGCAGCATTTTGATGACTTTTTCTAGCTGATTTGTTACAGTACTTGAAAAGGAGTATTTTGTGTACAGTCTCTTTAAGTCAGAGCAGAGTGATCCGTTACTGGTCTGTCCAGGACTGAGACAATTAAATCTGATATCACTGTACTAGTCTTAAGTTATTGTGATTCAATAAAAATAATGATTATTTATGATTTAACTTTGTCAGAGTATTTTTAAATAAGAAACTTTTTACTTACAATTGTTTACACATTTATTTGGTATTTATACAAAAAGTGTGAAATGAACATATATACAGCGCATTATACAACATACTTATTAAACAACTTCATATAAATTATTAACGAAATAGCTACATTTTTAATAAACAACTCTATTCAAGGACAAGGCAAAAGCAACTCAATAACTTGGCATAAAAATTCCATACAAAATTGTACAAAATACTGTACAATTGAACAAAGCTGTGCAAAACAGCAACCTGTGTCTCAGAAGCAGATCCTGTACAGTCAGCATGCACTGACAAAACAACAAAGTTGAGCAAAAGTTTTGTTTTTTTAAACAGTGGCATTTATGGACTTTTACAAATGTGGTCAGAGTCTTATAGAAAAGAAAACGTGGGTTAAATCTCTATATTTGCTTTTTTAAATAAATTAAGATACTGTTATTTCTTCTTCATCTGACTCTGAGAAGTCCGAGTGCTTACCGGAGAGAGAGGGAGAGGAGATTCTGGAGCCTGCAGCGCTCCTTCTCTCTCCTCCGAACTCCTCTTCCTGCTCCTCCTCGTCTTCCTCCTCCGCTGAGGACTTCTTGCCCACGTCACTGAGGTCCGGGTGCGGGTTCGCTTTCGTGGGCAGCGTCTGCTCACGGCAGCCACCGGACGACAGCAGCTCTCGCTCTTTGGAGTTCCTCCACTTCATGCGCCGGTTCTGGAACCAGATTTTCACCTGCAGGCCGGGGAGAAAATGGAGCGTTTACAATGGGTCTGCGTCACGTGGAGAGGAGTAAACTGCGCCTAAGTGTCAAATTCTGCACATTTTAAACCCATGTGAGCGTCACTGAACTTTTACCTGTGAGTCTTTCAGGCCCAGTTTTGAGGCGAGTTTCTTCCTGTCGGGCTTGCTGATGTATTTCTGTTTCTGGAACATTTTCTCCAAGGCCTTGCGCTGCACATCGGAGAACACCGCCCTCCTCAGCATCCCTCTCCGGGGTTTTCCTCTGGCGGCTAGAGGCCATGAAAAAGTCCCGGGGATAGGAACAACCGATGAAGATGCTATAAGAAGAGAAATTGGCATTTGTTAACGCTGCTTTGTCACATCTTCCCACAAAACTATTCTTATAGCATATCATAAAGCTAGAATAAGAGAATCACAGGTCTGCTTTATGAATCTGAACACTGAACCACTCGGGACATCAGGAGGCTCCATATGAAAATAAGGATTTCTCTCCAAGCGCTTATAATTGGACGTTTTCCCGTTTTTAGTCTGTGCAGTACGTCTCTGTTTTGAGTGAAATGGCACGAGGTGACTAATTAGCACATTGGCCGGTCCCCAACGCATTGGTATGGTAAAGAGGTAGCGTATCCTTTAAGGAACCCTGTGAGGGCGGATAGAGGAGTTAATAAACCGTGAACGGTAATTGTGTAGTAATGAACTAACGTAGAAAAGACTCTGGACAGGCGGCGAAGGCCATATATTATGGCAACAAAGGGAGATTTACACTTTCAAACTAAACACAACTGCATACCAGAATACTGATGCCCAGAGGGGGGAGTGAAGAGTGGAGGGGAACGGCGCTTTTTTTCTTCTTCGTGCCCTCGAATCATTTTCATTAAATGAACACGAAAAGCTATTCAGCACCCTGGCGTTGTTTTGTTGGGGCATTCAGCTGAGCTCATGAAAAGGCTCTATCCCCATTATGATTTGTTGGAATGAAAGAACGGACTAGCGACTTTATAGACTTTTCCAGGAGATTATTCTTTATTCCAGCTCGTTGATTGGCCCGGTTGAAAAAAAAAAAAAGAGGAACGTTTAGGGCCCAGAGAGAGTGAAAATTTGAGGTCAGTGATATCGGGGCGTGCGGCACGGAGAGAAAAACTTTCCCCAGCTGGGACATTTTGGCTGTACTTGGGCTTTTGAGGGGGGAAAAATCGCTTTACTTCAAATCCCGCCGTGCAAAACACCTTTCCCCTCTGCACACTGCTGCTGGGACTTCCTGCCCTGTGGCCACAGCAGAATCGGGAACAACGACGCGCTATGTGGTCTTGTGAGAATATTGAAAACTCTCAATAGCGCCTAATAGGGAAATTAGTGCATGACTGGTTCACGCCTTTGGCCCGCCTGGTAAAAGTCACTCTCAGGGGTGTGTGGGTGGTTCGCCCGGTGGGAGCTGACCAAATTGGTCACGGTGCTGAAGGCTTTGTTGCCCGCCACAGCGGCCCAGTGGCCCCCCGGACGCTGTGGGAAAACGCGGAGCCAGGGAAATGCCAAAACGCCCCCCAATGGGAAGCAGGGGGGACGATAACTCGCCATCCCGCCTCAAATTTAGAGCGTGACGATTTGGGATAATTGGTTAATTAGGGGGTGGGTGGGTTGGTCCGGGTTGGGGCAGAGCCAGCGGTCATCGTTAATAGGACAGTGATTTCTTTTTTTCTGGCTGTTTGTCCCTTTTCTGTTTCCCCTGCCGTTAAAATATGTGACAGGGGTGAAAGCCTTTTACATTTATATGCGATTAGTTTGGAGACATTTCTAAAGGCTAAAAACAGGCGAATAGCTAAAGCTGTAATGAGAAAAAGTTGCGCCTACCTGGTAAATAAGGCGTCCTGAATATGGGATGAAAGGTTCCGTCAAAGCAGGGGACAGGGAAGGTCTTGGAGTGCAGGCTGTGGACTATAGGGTGTGAGGACGCTGTGGAGAACATGATGCATGTTAAAAATCATTCCCCAGGGTGAGAAGTGAAATGTAAAGGAACACACTTTGCAGACTATGGAAACACGGTGGACGCTGTCTAGCTACTCACCGGTCTTTGGTGAAGGTGCGAGAATGGCGCTGACTCCAAACTTGAGAAAAGTTGGGTCCTTGCTGCTCGGCACTGACGTTTTCGGTGAGCACGATTCGCGCGTAACCGCGGTCGTAGCCACCGCGCGCTCTGCGTGCGCGCCACTGAAGGACACAGTGGTGGTGGCGGTTGTCAGGGAGGCGCTCGCTGACGGGACAGTCCGAGTAATGAAGGCGGCAGGGCGGCTTATCCGCAGCAAGTCCTCCACTAGAAAGCTGGAGTGGTTCGGGAAGGCGGAGGGCAGAGTCTGGTGGAGCGGCAGAGCTGCAGCGGGCCTGTAGAGCCCGGGGTAGAGGGCAGGAGGCGCAATGACGCTTGGGATCATCATGGTCCCGGCTTAAAAAAGTCAGTGTGTGAAATCTGAAATACTCCTTGTGTCAGCCAGGGGAGAACCAGTCGTTTGAATGGCTGCTAAGTCCTCTGGTTTCCTCACTCTGGGGAGACGAGTTATATAGCAGCCTGCCCCCCCACCCCTGGCCCTCCTCTCAGGGCTGACAGCCTCAACAATGGGGCTCAAAAAAGTTCTCCACATGGGTCGCTTTCATGCTGCATCCCCAGGCCCGCTGATTGGTCAGAGGACGCAATTTATGATTGCATTAGACTTCATAAGCTAGCAACACACAATGTAACCACGACAAAAGGGACCCAGTCATCAATTTTGCATGTTGACCACTTTCTTTTCAATTTCTTTTGTTTGCCAGAGGCAAGCGGCCTAATTAAAGAGCAATCTTTACAGATGCCGCCTTTAAAGAGGACTCTTAATGAGTAGCCGCTTTTAATGAAATAGATTTATTCGCTCAACGTGCGCTTCTGTTCTGCACTGCACACAATTAAGCTCGTTTAAATCCTAAATTATGTCTGTATTCTATTTGATAAAGTTGAAAAATAAATGGCCACAGGTATATAAAACGATTTATTTTTTTGTGTATATTTTGTCTTTTATTGTTAAATCCAAATTTCTACATGGGTTACAGACGCCATGCGTATGTGGCGTCTCAAATGTAAATGAGTTTTAGGGTTTCACAGGATTCTCAACACTCAATCTGGCCCTCGTCATGGAATTATGTCTTAAACGGATTTCTGCTATCAAAACGCTTTAACAGATGTGTTAAATATCACTCTTTTTGCAGAGGCTTCATTCAGTGTGTGGAGCCGCAGCTCAGTGCGCACAGGAAAAGTGTGCGGCCTGAGCCGTGCGCTCATGATCCTGTTAACCATGAACTAACTGTCACCCTCAGCTGCGGAGGAGGCGCCCCTCGGCCTTTCTCTCCTTCCCTCTCTCGGCTTCAGAAAAGCCCAGTAGAATAAAAAAGGTTTATTTCTAAAGACGGTTTTGTTCTGCTATTTTAACCGGCTGAATAAAAGTGCATCTGCGATTTGATTTAAAACGCATTCATATGAGCGGACACTGAGACCCCAAATAAAACTCGTATTAAAGCTACTTGGAACCTGATAGTCGTGTTCTGTCAGCTTTACCCCTGAAAACCAGTTAAAGCAGGGCAATCAGGCGAGAAAGCGTTACAGACTTAAAGAGGAGAAAAAAAGGGAAAAAAAACGCGTAAATGTTGCCAGTTAAAATAAATACAATAAAGCAATTTAAGAGAAAAAGGATTTAGATTTAAACATCAGAAATATCTATCAACTCTGTGGAAGTTTAATTGTTTTATTGTCATGTAGCTCTGTGTTACTGGTTTAAAATTAAATGATCAAACCAATAATATGCTCTTACTAGTTTTAGACTATATTTTAACTATATTTTTAACACATTTATGTTGGGCTCGCCACCATGACCCACTAATTGTTAAGACTAATAACCCGGCTAATAAAGGAAGTTAATTTCAAGTGCGTGTACATTAACTTTAAAATTTCAATTTAAATTATGGCACCCGGTGTGTCAAATCAATATGTCAGCTTTATTTGCCAAAAGAAATTGCTGGAGTAAACCGTCAGATCAGTTCGCAGCGTTTGGAATCAGCTCAATAATGATAAGTAGTTCAACATGAATCTAATATAAATTGGCCACAATCCGATAATTAAAAGGGAACGCCTCCGTGAAATGATCCTTTGGACAGAGTCAACGCTTATCAGAAGTGCGTCTGCACAGGACGCACAAACAGGCGGTGACACGGCGCTCCGTCACCACAGCCACGTTTCCAATAAGTAACGAGACCTTCAAAGCTTTTAATGAGCCCATATTCCTTTACTTGGCTGCCCAAAATCCGCCTTTTGTGAGCTGTAAGCAGATGGTTAGCAGGAAGCACAGGCTGCGCTGGCTGACCGAGACCAATTTCTACGAGCTTTGCAAGCTTGCCACGTCCCCGCTCCTTTACCAGGCCGAGTAAAAACAGCTGGCTGCGGCTGAATTAAAGCCATTAAAAGCACATCTCTGAAACATTACAACCAACAAACCCCCACCCCCACCCCACCATCACTATCACCATCACTGATGTCCCGTCACTGTATCAGATTCAACAGAAGTTGCACTATACATAAATGATGGGACACTTGGTGCCATTTATTTTTAATTTGGAGCCTGTTTATTTCTCGGTCCAATACTCTGCACGATGACTGAAAAATATTACTACAGATATTGTTGCGAGTTTACAGTATTTTACAGTTGTGTGCTTAACTTGCACGGCGTCGTCTCACGTGTTTCTGCAGCGTCCCGCTCACACTGGCAGCTGATCTTATATGCTATAGACTGAAGACATCCGTACAGGGGATGGGATTACTCATATTGATTACTGCATTAACTCACGCTGCTATATTACTAAAATCATCCATCGTATTCCAGCTATATTTTGTAGAATGCATTTATCACAGATTGTTATGGAACTGTTACACTTTTTCCGACAGGGCTATGCCAGTTTACCAAACAGATGAACTTAACCATTGTCTTGGCTCTCTTTCTGCTACGTTAGGTGAAAAGGGCTGAGTAAATATGTTACCCATGCATGAGAGGCTCTCAATGGGCCGCCCTATTGTGCTGCAGGTCCGACAGGTGGTTAACTGTTTATTATTCCCTCATTATTTATCGGTGACGTGGACGCCCCGCAGAAGGGGAACTCCCCATCTTTTCACAACCGGCTATGAACAGATTGTGCTGACTGGTTGCAGCTTCGTAAATGACACCCGTCACAAGTCCATCCATCTCAGCCCTGCAGCCATTCAGCCCACACCCAACTCCAACAGGGTTCGATAAATGAAATTCTTAAGTTCAGTTAATACATGCATCCAGACTATTTACTGTAGCTATTTTCTGTGAAAGTGCATGCGTGCTGTAGGTCATACAGGACGTCCCAGCACAACAGGAGTCAGGTAATTGGACTACTTCTGAAGTTTGAAGTTCTTCTTTGTTTGCTTTTGTTCTTCGATGCTGTTTGACTTCCTGCAGCCTCAATCTGATCAGTCACTCTGATGCTCTTTTACTCTCTCTGCTCCTAAAGACGTCTAGAAATCTTTAGGTAACTCCTCACCCATGATCACAAGTTGCATTAGACACACCTAAGGCCATAACGGAGGAAGTTGCAGAATTCCCCGTTTTTTTGTTTTTTTTTGTTAGTTTTTTTACAACCTTTTTATTATTTTCTTAACCTTCACTGGAAATCAGGGGTATCGCGTTTGTTGCAGTGATTACAGGTAAACTCAATTATGTTCACCCAGGTTTGACACGGTGGGCCTTATGTAACCTCTTTGTATTCACTAGAGATCATATGCCCTGCCTACTAACTTTATTATTCTTTTTTATAATTATTTGTAAGTTCATACAATGTTGAATAATTGAACGTTTTACATATGTTGCACTAGATTGTGTTGTCAATGTTTAATCACTATTTGAGTATTTTTTAAAATAAAGTCTTAAAGAGATGTTTGCATTGATTGGTAGCCTATAACATTATGACATTAAACAACCAATGATTTATTTTTTTGTACAGTTTGGGTATCTAGTTTTACTAAATAAATTATCCACTGTTAAACTACTCAACAATAATTATGGAAATTAAAATTAAAATCAAGGAGGTAAAAATAACTCATTGAGCAGTGTTGTGGATAGCAATACATCCTTGATAATGAATAAAATATGATCCCAAAAGAAGCCATAATCATTTTTACATACTATTACATGAAAATGTCTGAGTGTCAAGATGTTACTTGTAATGAACTACTTTTTTATTGTGGTATTGCTTTACGAGTACATCGCTGCACATTGTCAGATTATTTGCACAGATTTCAGATGATGGTGAAGTGAATCCTCGCCCCTGCCATGTGAAGTTAACTAAACAACTATTTCAGTTGTTTGATGGGGGTTCACCTCAGCAGCGGCTCCCACTTGGGGTGTTTTGGCCGTGGCTTCACCTCAGCTCACCGGTGGCACTGAAGGTCCCTGAAACATCTGCTGCAGGCGCTGCAAAAGCCCCCTGCTCAACACTGAGCGAATTAGCAATGCCACAACATTCAGAAGAGCAGTGACAAGCATTAAATTGATATTAACTTTGTATTAAACATGGGCCCCTCCCTCTTCCCAAAATGGACTGGAGCCATATCAGCACACAAAGCGCTCTGTATGAACTCTGGCTGCACCTGTTCCCTCTCACTTGGTCACGGGAGTTCAACTTCTTAGTTTCACCCCAGGCTTTTTTTTCATCCGCTTTCACCCCACATTGAATTCTTTCAGTTGGGCTTTTGTCATCATTTTTGATCTCATCTTCAGACCCCAACATTTACAACTCCTCAGATCACATCATTAAGCTCAAGCCTTTCACATTCAAGTTTGCTGTCTGCACTAGCATGCAAGTTCTCTTTTAAACTCCAGAAAGTTTCGCAGCAAAATGGCTGAATCTGCTCCAGACTGGAACATTTATCTCCTTTTCTTGCTATTCATTTATTAGCAGTTGTCAGTATGGATGTTGAGTGCTGTCCTAATCCTCTTAAAGCGCATGTTGGTACAGTTTGCATATCATTTTCTCATCTCGTAGAAAGGCCACAACCCTCTCTATTCACCGGGATTCCTTGTCCTCTTTCAGTGCAGCCACAACCAACAGCATTAGCATAATCTGACAACCAATACCATTGTCCATGACCTTGTATGCAAAGTTAATTGCTCATTAAAAGCAGAGGGGTGCAGAGGAAGCATATCTCTCTAAATCCTAGTTTTTAGGCAGGCAGGTGAAGCACCCTCCCCTGTGTTATTAAACTCGACCTGAAATGATTAGAATTTATTAAAATCTAAATATTTTAATACTTTTTGTGAACAGAAGCATCTAAACCATCAAAACCAACCCCCAAACAAACAAAATGGATCAGATAGTGTGAGAAGTTGTCTCTCTGGCTTAAACACAAAATTGCCAGTTATTCTGATTGATTTTGCATTGATTTTAGATTACACGCATACACACACACACACACACACACACACACACACACACACACACACACACACACACACACACCCTCTCTCTCAGAAGTACGTGCAATTTGTCACAGTGGCTCAACATTTATCAATTGCAAATGTATCTCTCGGCAAGTTTAATCTCATCTCTACATTAGTTTCACGGATGCAGTACGATTTTAAAGAGGAGCCTCCACCCCACCCCACCCCCTTCCCCCAGCACCTGGCAGTCTTTTAGTGTAGCATCATGCAAATAGCACAACTTCAACGGGTGCCCCTTCTGAAGACCCAAGCGTCACCAGGCAGCCTGAAATAGAAGGCCAGGCTTTGTGGTTGTCAACACAACTTTAGGAGTCCCATCATGATATTTACTCTCCTGGTCAGACTGACCTGCAGCACTTGTTTGATATAGATATAGCTGCTAATACCTGATTATTATGGAATGAACCGACACTAGACAGGGTTCAGAAGGCCACCACATGCAGCTGCCTAATGCTGCCTTTGTGCTCTGCAGAGCTGCATCAACTTGAAAACTTTGCTGGATTTAAAAAGGAACAAAATGTATGTTATGCGAGATGTTTTTAAGTTATGTGCACCATAAGTAATTATGAAACGAGCGAACGTTGTTTTCTTTCGTCCTGCTCAAAGACAAATCCCTAAAAAAGGAGCAATTATAAGTTTTACTTCACTATTTTCTCATCTTTTCTAGAAAGTTTTACTTAGCTCTGGAGATTTGTTGTTTACTGGGATTTGAGGCTTGAAGAAATGTGTGTGTGTGTCTGTGAGTGTGTGTGTGGGAGGGGTAGCTGTGTGAGGCAGTTGAAGAAGAAGAAGAAGAAGGTATGAATGGGGAAAGAAGGGGCTTGGGTGAAGGAGGGGATGCTTGACGGACTTCACTGCCTGTTGGCTCTGCAGCATTGATGCCGTGTTGGCCATATAATCGGATTGCCAGTGGGTGAAAGTGAGCCCGGGTGCTTATGTCAGTTTGCATCTCGTCAAGCTGAATAATGCGCATGGCCAGGGAGTGAAGCGGACGCTTGCCATTGAGGACTCTCAGTACTTGTGGCTAAGCAGTTCTAAAAGAGAGAAAAAGCCTCATTGGATTCATATATAATTCTCACTCAAGCGTTTTGATGCATTTGCATAACAGGAGGAAACTAGTGATCTTTTCAGTGCTGCTGCTGCTCCTGCTGCACAAGTGTGTGTTTGCATGCTGCACTGTGTGTGTGTGTGTGTGTGTGTGTGTGTTTGAAAGGGCCCTAGCTGAGCCTTGCATAAACAAGCCTGGACACGGTTCTTGCCCTTGGCCTCTCATGATTAATCGAAGATCAACAACAAAGCGACACAACATTTAGCTTTTTACACGTTGACCAATAAAAAAAATGAGCCAGGAGCAGGAGATCACTGTTGATGTTGCTATGAATGAACATGACCAGAGTAAACGCTGCTAATCTTTAGATTCTGTGGATTTTTACCAAAAGTTTCAAGAAGCATTGTTAGAGTCTTATCTGATATTGTATCTGAAGAACAGTATCTTCCACCATCACTGTTCTCTGCCACATGAATGTTGAATTTGCCTGCAGGCAAATTGCTGATATACAGATTAAAACATCATATACCAAATATAGTTTTAAAATGTTGAAATGTGAGGTGCAGATTTTGGTGAATTAGCTGTAAATCTACAACTTGAGTTCTTTTCTTAAGCTTTGCTCTTTTTACTGAATCAATTTTGTGGCCAGAAACTATTAAGACAATTTATTGTAAATGCTTTTTTGGCTGTCCTCCAGCTCAAATAATTCCAAATGAAACAATAAGCTTTAAGTTGAGGTTGTTATCCACATCAAATTACAATACCCACAATATCACACTTACTGTTTCTCACTGTTTGGCTTTTTCCTCAGTGAATATAATACTCTAACTGGAAAATTATTATCAGCGTTTTAATATTAAGTGTAAGAAACGATGTTGCTGTCATGTTTGTTAAATATTTCAGTTGGAAATGATAAATCAAACATCTGTTGATAAAGCTGTAGAAGGCCAGCAACATGTGTGAACCTCAGTAGTTGTAGTGGTTTGTTGGTGGCCAGCAGCAAAAGCCAGTTCTCTTCAACCCGGATGTGGAGCATAAACTGGTCGATTTACCCTGTTGAAACTCTGTGAGGCATGTTGACCATCAGGACGGTCAGGGACTTTGGTCATACAGACAGCAGTAATGTGGTCTGACTGACTTTCAACACAGCAGACCCCCAGGGTCTAATTCCTGGAGCAGTCAGAGTCCTGCATCTCAAAGTCACATACAGCCATTTGGATCCATTGGCCTGAGCTGGTTCTCCATCCCAGCGTGGCCTGTAATTGATCCCATCATCGCATTATGGTGGATCTATGAGGCACTAGGTGAGGTGACCTCTGCTCCACCAGGTTTTCAACTCCACCCTTTTTCTTCTGCTTGTCAGTTCTCCAAACCATCACTCATCTATTCCTTTCAACATCTCCTGCAGGCCATTTACCCCTTTCTTCTTCTTCACGCCTTCTCCCTTCCCAGGTTTAGCCACCATGTTGAGCTCAGAGCCATTTTAGCCTAATGAGCAAGAAATGACAGTTTATCCAAATCCAGTGACACACTGGGAGGCAGGAGTAGGTTCATTTTTTTCCTCCCAGCTATCAGCTGAGTGAACAAAGAAACACCAGAATTGCAATTGGCCTCTCATGATGACCTCATGACCAAGATGTGACGTTAAATCCGTCCATCAGAGACAACATGGAAGTGAATGCAGGGCTCTCTTCAAAAGTTATTCAGATACTTTAAATGAAGCGATTAATGTCTGAAAATCTTCTTCTGAATGATCAAACCTCTTAAATGTTTTTAATTGGCTTCCATTCCTTGTCGTTCAAATTAGAATAGGATTTATCTCAGAGTACTTTGTATATTATCTTCAGCTGGAGAGTCGTCCTAGAGTCCCCTCATACTTGTACAAAAGCCGAATGAACCGGATGGGGGGAGGGTCACCTATTGCAGAGTGACCTCTGCTCTGCGGAGCCAAATGATAAGACACTTAAGGTCAAAGAGAGCACAATAGCCTTAGAGAAAGTGCACTCCTAAGACAAGAAGCTGCAGAGCAGGAATTTTAAACTTTCACTTCCCTTCTAAAAATTAGTTGAGGTAAAACTTCCAGAAAATAGGTCAACTTTTCATTTGGGACAATATGAGCTGCATCAAGGATGGAGGGTCCTTGACCTGCTCTTACACCTTGGCTTCTGTTTGGTCAGTATGGGTGACGTGAACACTTAGGGAGTGACCAGTTGGGCACTTTTTGTACCATACTGTTCTAGTGACTCAGTTGGGGGACTTCCCCTGGGGAGGATCCCTCAGAGTTATGTACCTTCACTGGGATTTTTTCTGTTTGCATTCATACCACAATTGGTGGCACTGAAGCTGGCTAAGGGTGCATTTATATAGTCCTGATATAGACCTTTATTCTTTTCAGCCTGCACACTTCTATTCAATAAATGTGTTTTTTCAACAATCCCAGAACGCAAGCCAGTGGTAATTTATCACACCACTACCCTCCACTGCTGGGTTAGTCACTGAGTTGGAGCAGGAATTCTAATGAGATCACTAATATTTCACCTGACAGAGAGCATCCCACTGGGCTAAAACACAGAATCACAATTACGCACAGCAATTTTTTTGTATAAGTTGACCAAATTTTCTGTGAATAAATCAGCACTTTCTAACAGGAAAACACAATAAAGTGTCATTAGAGCAGCCCTGGGATGAAAATTATAACAGCTTTGAACCTAAATCAAAAACATTCTCCATCGTGATTGCTGCATTGGCTACACTTAGGTCACTCATGGTTCCTCTTTGGCTGAAAAATACCTATCCTGAAGCTGGTGCTAAACTAGAATTTTTGGTTGCAGTTGTTTTACTTTTTCCACTGGACAGAATGCAATTCCAGCTATTATCCATGGTTATGGCTCTCCTTGAACATTTCCCATCGTCTTGCCTTTGGTTTGATGGATCTTTGCAGGCTTTTCTTCGGGGGGTGATACAATGGGACAAGTGATGAAGGGAAAATCAAGTGTCACAGTCTAACCATGTTAGCTTTACGATGTGTGTCCAAACAGTGTAGCCTGTCCAGATCTCTGACAATCTCCAAGATCCCAGCAGATGGATGGGAAATGATAGCCACTCTTTATTGTTAGAGGCAGACACATAGTTTTACTCAAACATTATTTGAAGTAAATCCACAACAATCATACATGCAATCCAAGAAGCTGAAATTTTCTGCATGTTCTGCTGAAAAAAGGACATTATTTGCAAATAATTACTGTTATGTGGGATAACGGCAGCTTGTAAAGAATGGTCTGTGAATAGAGGCTTGGATGAGATGACAAGCGAGCGATCACAGTATAATGAAAGATTTACAGAATAATGACACATATGTTCCAATTTTACACCATTCAATGAGCTGGGACAATATTTCAAGGATTAAAGATGACAGGCCATGATAGGCCGTGTGAATCCAGGGATCATGGATGCATTCACATGCAAAAAGATTACACACACGCACACCAACACACACACACACACACACACACACATACACACACTTGTAAATGTGTTTACTCCTCTTTCAATTGAAAATACATTTTTAATGACCTGCAAACACAAAATGTTTACCACAGCCAGGCATTTTTTCACCAAAAATTCCTAGTTTTGCAATGATAATATGTTTTACACACTCTCAATGCTAAGTAATAAAAGCACTATCAATTCATTTGCTATTGCAACATTTGCCAAAGAGAGCAGAATGAAGAGAGCAAGAGACAGTTGGCAAGGGTTGCCAATTGAGAAAGCTCTATTCAGTCCCCACAAGGTCCTTCATTCTCACAGAGGAGATGACAAAGAGCACCAGTTAATTAGCAAGAAGTAGCATCTCAAGGAGGACTGTGAAGAAAACCTCCATTCACTCTCTCTGCTCACCTCTCACTTATGAGAAAGACTGAAGTGCTGGAAGGAGGGGGGAGTGAGCAGAGAGCAGGCTAAGCTCAGACTAGAGAGCCCGGCTGCCTGCATGGGGTTGGCTTGCCTGATTTAATTTGGACAGTCATTCCTTTAATTTGCAAGGTCATTGTATCTAACGGGGAGTTTCTATTGACACCGGCGTACAAGTGAAGGCCTTGGAGTGCAAGTCAATGATGCCGCTCTTCTGTCTGCTTGATGAGAAGGAAAGAGGATGAGAAGAGAAGAATAAAGGAGAGTGCGGGATTTGGAGAAGGGATGAAGTTTTAATTAAGGCACTTCTCTGTTTCTAAGCAGACTAATTTAGCCACAGTTCCTCACAAGTGTATGAGATGACTGAAACAGCAGTGCAGAAGAAGGCTGAAGAGGAGTCTATATTGGATGTATTGTTGAAGATTTTTATAAATGTTTGAAAGTGTCATTAAAAAGAAAACAGTTTGGGAAAAAAGACAGCTACTCAGCTGGCTTACTATTCCTCCATAAAATTGAAAATGGCACAAAAAAATTACACCATACAGAGTTTTAGTATTTCGTAAGCAGAAGTAGATAAAACAGATGATTTTTGTGGTGAAAGTGTAAATTAGGAAACACTGCAAAAACCTTAAGAATTAGCATTTACCATCCAACCAGAGGCAGAAGGGCAACAGCTTGCAAATCAGTCTCTGATGGATGGAACCTGGTTGGTTTAGATGCTGTTTTTGTTTCACTTGTTTAAATTAAGGTCTGATCAGAGTAAATAACTCCCAGAGGTCCACAGGCTGAGGTGCAGACAAAGGTAAGCCGCCTGTGCTAAGGTCCCTGAGGAATATGCAAAGCTTTGCACCTCCACACTGAGGCTGAATTTGAATGACTTAAACCAGGCTGCACCATAAGGAGGCAACATTAAGCTCTCTTCAAGCCTTTTGGCTTTACATATAAAGCTTACAAAATGTAAATGTATGATAGTGGCTGGGAAGTCAGGGGTCAAAAAATGGAAATGTGAGTATGTATAGTGTCACTGTTGGGAAAGGGAATAGATAGTCAACTGTCAAGCAAATAAAAAATTAATAAGTATCTATAAAATTTGTTTCAGAGTTTCCTCACAAAAAAGAAATTTAACATTTGAGTTCCTTGTATGTGACAGACAGTTTCAGTCACACAGCTGTGTGTAAAGCCTTGTAGCCATGGCCTCTGAGGCAACTGACCTACACAGTTATGTAGTGTACTGTTAAAACAATGAGTCGGAGATAAACCGCTTTCAAAATAAATGTTTGACTTTTTCCTTAGTTTCAAGCTGCAGAACACAAGAGTTTTAAAAGAAATAATTTATTTTAATCAACAAAAATATTTAATACACAATTAGCTAGTACAACTGTTCCTTCATCAGAAATGTATTACAGACAAGTGGGGTGCAAAGTTTTTCACTAATTTTACAACTTTTCTTATGTACTCCTTGACCATTTTTGTTACTTCTAATGATAAAAAAAACATTTGTACTATTGATGAATATGCTATATTATGATGATGTTAGGATTAAGGAGGGGCTTGCATCTCTTCCATTGAAAATATATATAAGGGAATGCCAGTGTAACCCTGGTATAACACATTTGCACATTTAGCTAGTACAAAATTCCTTCATTATCACAAGTAACCAAAATATTTATGGAGTTTATAAAAAAAGTAATACGAAAATAATAATTAAATTAGTGCGAATATATAAATTAGTCAATTAATTAATTACATTTATTTTGAATACATTTTTGATGAAGGTTAATGTTAATTAAATAAATTCTGTTTTAGTCTCTGTTTTACTCTTTTTGTCATCTTTCTGGGGGGCAGCAGTGGCTCAGTTGATAGAGTGGCCAAAAAAATAATAAATTTGGCCAAATCCAGATGTGGACAAATGATCTGCTCGACGAAAGGACTAAAAATATATTTTCTTTGGTTTAGGGTGCCAAAACAGGTGTAATTTTAACAGATATCTACCTCCCTATGTGGAGTTGCTGTTTTAACAAAATGGTCTTTTAGTCTAATGACAGGGTAGGACAGATGACTTTATGGCTTGAAATCCCCTCAACCTACAGCAAATCAGGAAGTAGAGTGCCAAAAAAGGCCTCACTTGCTCAATTGTGTGACTATTAGTGAAACCAAGATGGTGAGCGTCCCATAACTTTAACTAAAACCAGTATCTTTTATTAAACCTGGCAGAGTTGTGTTTGTGCTAAAATTAAAGCAAATGTCACCAGTATTCCAAAAACAAATTTTGTTTTCTGACAGACGTATGAAATTGCTTTAACCACTGACCAACTCCTGTACATCCTGATGATAAATGAGTATTAAGGCTAATAATTATTTATTAATGTTTCAATTTAAAAGTAGAAATTAAAATTGTATAATGTTTTAAAAAAATCACATCCCTAACAACAACAAAATGTAATGAGCATTTATTAAGTTTAGCAAATAATCTTTAATACTGTCTGCCAAATTGCAGTTAAGGTAAACTAGATATTCTCCTAAAATAAATACACCTGTACATTGAAACTACAGAATCAGGAGCTTGATAACCTTAAAGTGTAGTTAGTTACTTTCCACCTCTGGTCATTTACTTGTTCAGCTCATTCTGTTGTGACGAGAGTCAGATGGATTCTTCCTGCAGGCAGGAAACTGCTGACATGAGCCATGACAGTGCTAACTGTGGCCTTAGAGATGCAGGCTAATGGTTAGCTCACCAGATTAACATCACCATTTCAGCATCTGTCTCTTTCATGTGTCAAATAAGGAAGGAAAAGGAAGACGGCTGACAGAAGGCAACACTTCGGCCTTTTGTCAAAAGACAATAATGAGGGCTACTGTATAATATGTGATTATTTATCAGCAGATAGTAACAACAGTAATAAAAAGAATTTACAACAAAATACCACTATCCAAAACATATACTGTATCTAATTTGACATAATTGACTTTTCTACTAAGTTTTCTCTCAAATATTCAGTTAGAAGTGTTGTACCTACAATGGTTAACATGGAGGCTGACTGTTCATTTTGTGAGTCAGGAATGTTTTTAAGCATTGAAAATCAGAGACTTTTTGGAAAAGTGGAGACTTTTGGGAAGGTGGAAGGTTTGAAGGGTGGTACTCAAGTCCCTGGAAAATACAAAGTAAGAAAGTGGAGGGGGTGGATCTGCCAGAGGAGGAGGAGGATGAAGGGGAGGTGGAGGGTGATGTATGGAAGCGTAAGAGTAAGAGTTTATTCACTGGTGTCTGAGGGAGCCTTTCAGAGCCACTGAGTGAGTGTCTATAGCGGGGCAATCAACCATGGGACTAGGAGGCTTTATCTCTAAAATACAACCCCACCTCCACCACCCCATTCCACCCTTCTAACACACACACACACACACACCCTCTCTCTCTCTGTCTGTGGTACCTGTGAGAGCCTCTCATGTGCGGCTAAGGGTGCCATTGAGGGAGACATGAGAGAATGGCCTGTAAGGGACAAACAATCCTGAGGAGTCTATCATTCTATGTGGTGTTGTCTTAGGGCCTGAATAGAGCCAGTGTGACCTGCCCACCACCTCCTCCTCCTCTTTTCTCCTTTTACCCTTCCTATCTGTAGCCAACCACCCAGCATCCCCAACCATCCTGCTAATAAATAAGTGCCTTGTTGTCAACTTCACTTTCACAAACAGCCTCAGTTTTCACTTACATATTTTCATTAAATGCATATTTTGTGTGCACTGTGCTGATTTTCTACTGGTATAGACAGAATTAAGATCTGTTTGATGAATTAATTATTATATATATATATTATATTTATATATATTATGTTAATTATTTGTGTTCTAATGATGATGTTTATTGACATGCTGAAAAATTCACTCTCAATTCCATATAATGTAGTTATTCCACAAAGTGTACAGCACTGTACTGCTGCAACAAAATGCAAAGAATGACCAAAATTATAGCCCTGTAAGTGTGTGCTGAGAGAGGTCAATCAAAGGGTGTATTGATTTTATTTTGTTTTGGGTTATTTTACTTAAGGTGAATATCGCTAATATTGGTATTCGAAAATTAATCACACTGTTTTTTTTAACTGAATAAGCTAAATTTTTAACTTCTATTAAATTCTATTAAATTCTATTCAACTCATTAACGATATGACTTCTTAAACACATTTGTGCAAGGAAAAATTCATGCGGGAATTTAGAAAAGATTTTTCCCCTCAGAGTTTTCTGAGACGCAGTCATTTGAAAACACTCATGACTGATGAAAATTTACTTTTGGTTTCCTGAGAAACTACTGCACATAATTTTACTCATGATTTCTTAGAAAATAAACTAAACTTATAATTCCCTTCAAGGTGCTAAAACAGCAAAATTCAAACTGGTGTTAGGGTCTTTTTTTCCAGACATTTTCCAACATTATTGGGTATATAATCATTTCAAATTAAAAGAATATCCTGACGGATTTTGTTGAATCCAGATGTTCACTTAAATGTATGTAAATTTTGTCTCGTCATGATTAAAAAAGATCTGGGCCATCACCAAAGTCGTTCATGATTTTTATACGGTGGTTAGGTATATTATGTATGAGAGGCGTAGATGCAGATAAGTTTATTATTTAACTTATTTTAGTTTACTCATTTAGCATGTAAAAGAGCATACAGCATTAAAACCAGGGTTTCTCAGTCCTTATCGTAAAGAACTCATCCTCTGTGTGTTCTCTAACTATCTGGCCTATTCGTTGCTGGATCAGGTGTGTTTAGTCAATGAGAAGCTGGAACATACCATTTAAGAGGTCTGAGTGTGGGAAGAAAAAGTGAATTGGTATCTGAGGACCAGAATCTAGAACCCATGATTTAAATAACACAAGACAGAAATTAGGGGAAATCCCATTTTTCCTCTTTAGTAAAGGCCAACATGCATGTCTCTGTGTGTACTGGAGCAGTGTCTAAACATCTCCCACTGAGACAGTGAACAAGCTAAAGTTAACACAATGTCAAAGCAACAGAGGATTACTGGAGTTAATTAATAATATTGATACTGGGCAATTGTTGCTTTAATTGGCCACATTAAACCAGACCATAAGTCTGGAATTTGGTTGGAAGGTAAAAAAAGCACTGGAACTGACAGAACAATCTATGTTTGTCCCTCAGGTAGGGACACATACTGACATCAACGCAGCCCTTTTTTTGAAATGAATGATAAGGTTGAAAGTAAAGATATTTTTAATATAAACACAACTTTAGAACCTTAAATATTCTTGCCGTAAAAACACCCATTTATTTGGGAAAGGCAAGAGGACAACAACTCATCTAAACATATGGTTCTACGAGTCGTTCTGACTGACCTGTCTTCCAAGGGCACCACAAAATCAGACACTATGACATACAGCATTGTGTAAATATGTGTTAGTGTAAATGACACTGGAAGAGAAGGCCAGGGGGCACATAGTGTATGGGGCAGGGGCTACGGAGAGGGCACGGGGCTGGTGGCCACTGGGGTAAGGTGGGGGGTACGGGGGCACCAGAAGGACGTAAAGAGAAAAGCAGAGAATACAGTCATTACCCACCCAGGGCTATTCCTCTCTGGCCCATTAGCTGCTGGCGGCCATGACCAATTGGGTTTTGTCCCTCCAAGCAGGGTCATCCAGTGGTGGTCTGGGCCTTTTTTATAATGGACGCTCACTCAGCCGTCCTCACACAAAACCTTTAAGAGGGGAAAAAATTCTCTCTCTGACTCTCACTCATCTCCCTCCCAGTTTAAAAAGACCCAGTCAGGCAAGAAAGAGAAAGAGTGAAAAGTGATCATGAAAAGAGATTTGTTGCGATGTGAGGCACGTAGGGAAATGATCGTTTAGCCACACGTGGGGTGAAGGGACTCCATGGCGGTGGGTCTTGTTAACCCTCTTGACTCGTAAGCCAGAAACCAAATCAAATTGTTCCATGCCTCAAGGTTTGAGGATGTGGTTCCTTGTAGGAAAAGCTCAGAACTTCACAAATGGTGTCGTGTGGAAAGGAAGAAAGGATATAGCAGATTACCCAGTGTGTATGAAGAGTCCTTAGATGGTTAAAATGGCGCTTTTGAAACGAGAAAAGCTGTTGTCCGGTGTTTCTCATCGGATTCCATGTGGTTGTTCAACAGAGACAGGTGTGAGATAGGTCACAAAGGCTACACCTTAATCTCATCCGATTCCCCGACTAAGTCCCATCTTCAAGCTGATTTCCATTGCTATATTTGGATTATATTAACTATCTGAACACCTCAAACACTTAGTTCATCAGAGAACTAATTGCACCTAAAGCGGTTAAAAGATTCTCATCTTCATCCTCATCTTCTTCAAAAGACCTTTCACACAAGCAAAACACGCTATTATCAAAAGTGGTTTATTTCTGTTCCTGAAACTTTTAGGAGATTTGAGGTCTTTATGCAGGGATTTGTATTATTAGGACAGAATTAATTGTGTGCACATAAATGCATATTGTGTCCAGTATGAGTTGTGTATGGCTGTCTGTGTGTGGGTGTGTTTTTTGTCCAGTCTGAAGCTGAATAAAAGGCCAGTTAGCCACCTAGCGGGCTACTAATTCTCCATGTCAAATACAATGGCTGCAATTATATGGTAATCAGTGTTGGTGGCTCATACCTTTCTGCTGCTTTCTGTGAGTGTGTGTCTGGCCAAGCTGCTCCTTAGGGAGATGGTTAGTCACGGCTTATTATTGACCCATTAGACACCCGTCCCACTGCCAGAAAGAAAACCAGTGGGCTCGCAGGCCACACTGTATTCACTGAACAACAAAAACGAAAGGGAGACTGCATATGAACCTAATAATTTTATTATCTGTAAACAAAATGAATAAACTCATCTGTGATTCAGATTGTTATCAGATTACTGCACATTGCAACTAAGCTTTTTACAAACTATGTTGCTATGTTTTTTTAAACAGTTGGATGTATTTTTATCCTTTTACAGGCAGACATTTGTTTATCCATAAGACGAGACAATACACATGTTTGGGGCAAACAGTTTGGCAAATATTAAAACTTTGTTGTAAATGATAAATGAGGAACTTCATTATTTCATGAACTGAATCAATGGCAGACTGGAGCTGTAGAAAAAGACACACACAGAATTTTAACTATGATTAGTGATTTTAGGAGCATTTGTCTGCACTTTGCTTCTACTCATGTTGCAACAAATGCAATTGGTGTTTGCTGCACTCTAACATAGTGGGTTTGTATTTGGAAACTTTTTAGTTACTCTTTACACTGCTAAAAGTTCAAAAATATTGTCACCTAAAGCACATTCATGATTCAAGCCTGTGGAGACATTCTGTTTGAAAACATATCCTCTCTTTGTCACTTCTCCTCTTCGTCATATTATCGGCAAATGTGTTGTTTTGATATAATCCCCCAGATCTGTCAAATCTGAAGCTTGCCCTCTGCCCCTCAACCCTTCGTCCCCCCGAACCTCACAACACACCCACACAGACCCCTCTGCCACCTTCTCTCCAGTCTCCACCCCTGCAAAGCAAAGCTCTCTTTGTTAACCTAATGTGCTTTTACCAGTTGCTTTCTGCCAGGGAGACATCTGCTGTGTGCAACCAGTCAATATTGTGAGGACAGTTCAAAGCGGCCAGTTCATTATCTGTGTCAGCTTAACAACCTGAAGGTAGCGGTCTAAGGGACACAAGGAGGAGGAGGAGGAGGAGGAGGAGGAAGAGGGAGACACAATGTGTGAGGACACAATGGACTCCTCATTAACCAGTGATTTATCATGATGGGATGCCCAGTTCAACCTTTGCTCTCCTCAAGCGCGCGAGCGCAAACACACACACACACACACACACACACACACACACACACACACACACACACACACACAAACACAAACACACAGAGAAGGATACTATTGTTGAAATAAAAGAAGAGATTGGAGTTGAAAGTGAGATGAAATAGTAAAAAAGTGCAATGAAAAGTTAAATTGAAAGACATTTTTTCAAAGCTGAAGTGTGTCTCTGTGTTTCTTTGTGTGAATAAAGGTTGGAGAAGACCAAGACACTTCTGTGCTTTTCAGAGTTTTAAATGTGAAGCTATTAAAAAGAGAGCCAGTAATTTCTTTTAAATGGTTACTGTCACTTATGGTGCTTTGATGGTATAGGATTTTTATCTTTTAGGTTTTTCACTACAAATGAATTGAATACAGTTTGCAGTTTGACTTAGCAAATTCTCCGTCTTCTGCCAGCTGCTTGCGTTCTTTATGCCAAAGCAAGCAGCTCCAAAAGTCAACTGTATTAAACATTACACGCAATCTGATTCACACCGTAAAAATTTGTCTTGCAGCCGACACACCTCCCTTTCCAGAGTCAGGCTATATGAAAGTCAAATCTCCCAGTCATGATGATATCATACGTGTCAGAAAGCCTCTAAAGATGCTCCATGCATACATATGCAGAAAGATCATAGTCCATCCTTAGCCACTCTGCCCTCACAGAGATGGAGCCTCCCCTTGCACATAAAGGCTGTATAATGAGTGTTTAATGTATGGCTGCTCAAAATGCAAGAGAAAAGGGAATATTCAGCATGGCCCATGTGGTGGTTTTGTAAAGCTGCTGCACTGGGGAACACACCCCTTTTCACTTTCTCCTTTTCCATCCTTTCTCAGTCCTCTCCATCCCTCCCTCCCTTTCTGAATCCATTTGCTTAAATCAATCTCACAGGAGGCGGTCGTGGATAATGTACCAGCCAGGGTTTGTAAACCGTTTTGTTAACAATACATTTTTAAAAGAAAAGAAAAGAGGAGGAGAGAGATAAAGCGAGACAGAGGGAGTGAGGGAAGGAGACAGGGAGAAACGGGCAGAAGGGTGCTGAAAGAGAAACAGTTGGGTGGGTGTGGTGTGGTGTGCTGTTTCGGACAGGCCCCGTCGACTGGTGACACCCCTGTCCCATCTCCTCCTCCCTCAGCTAAAGCCGGCATCCGCACAATTCGGCCCAGTCCTCGCTTTAGTCACACCACCTGCCTTCACCATTCTTCACCACAAACCCACCCGTCCACTGACAGGGTGAACAGACGGCATAAACCCACGTAAGTCAGCCTAAAGGCCCCTCTCACATCCACACAAATGCATGCTACACAACTATATACATTGACAGGGTTCCCTTTATAGGATTATAGTGATCAATAATCAGCAACAAGAGTTGATCATGGTCAATTCATCATGTCAATATTCTGCTGTGGTGATAGAGACACATGGGTCTTCTCAATAGGTTTATGTAAGAATTATACAGAAAATTTGTTGAATTCACAAGAAAGTGTGAAAGCTAGTCAACATGTCCGAGTTTTGATTTATAAGGCCATGCAACTGTCCTCAATTGGAATAAAAGCTAATACGCACAACACCAGATCAGGCTAAGTAAATATTAAAAGTTTTCATGCAAACTGACCATGTCAGACTGTGTTCTGCTATTATGTACCAGTTGGAAATACAGCAACTGCAAAACAACTGAAGTTGGAGATGAGATGTTATTTCAACCGAAGAACTTTTAATGCAGAAATGTTTTTTGTGCAAGTGCTTTAAACCATTTTTGATGGATTTTATTTGTTTCAATATATTTATTTCCAATGACATTTAGATATCAATGAAAGAAAAAATATTACTTCATGAATATCTAATTAGCTAAGTTTCAGAAGTTTATGTTGTTTATAATTTGTTTACTATCATACACTGTTTGGTAGAACATTTGGTAGCCTCAAGTGTTTCACGCCAATTTATGACTGTAGGCCACACATATCTTTAAAAAGCAAAACATTGTCCCACAGTACCAAAATCAAATCAGCTGATGTGAAATTAGCAACAATTTGTTCATCATATTTCGGAAATATACACTTTTCATTTACTTCTCATGAAACGTTTTGAAATAAGAATGTAATTAAATTAAATGTGTAAATATACAACAAACAAAACACCTAGGGCTTAATTTACTTTACACACAAAGAGAACAATTCTGTAGCTCACTGAAATATTTCACATACAAGTTTGTCTGTCCAGCCTACATATGCTAAGCAAGGGGTCAACTGCTTCTGTACAAGTTAGTAGTGACACATCCTATTAGCAGGGACCTGTTCCTCTGTTCTCTGCACTGAGCTACTTTGCCTATCAAAGTCCCTTTTAGCCGGAGGAAGCCTGAACCAGTTTAACACCATATTCCCAGTGGGCTCTCTCAGATCTCCACCAAAGCACCCATTACTGGATCATAAGCTGCAGAAGTAGGCTACACTGGGCGGGAATCCCCAGTAGAGCCCCAAGGATCGGGACTGATTTGCAACATAAGCCCCCCTGTGATTGCCCATTAGCCCCTGTCCCCACTGACAGCAACTAGCAGGGTAGCATATGTATCTACAACCAGCTACTGTGCACTGCCATTGAAGGTTTGCGACTACTACTTTCCCTAATTGGCTGTGAGGGGTATTAGGAGAGGTGTTGGCTTTGGGGAATTGATAGTGACATCTGATCTGATGTCCACTTAAAATGAAGACGATGCTGAGTTATAGTGTGTCGACAGAAGAGTATTCCCATGGGCTGTGGCTTAGAATCTGATGATTGATGGGTTATTATAATACAAACCCCTTGCGTTAAGAAGGTTTTACTCTTGGTTCATGTTCTTTGGCCCACACCACTGTTACAATTTTCACTGTACTGCATTTTTACATCACGTTTGTTCATCATCCAGGTGAATCAGGGCCGGAAACAATTTTGCACTGGTTCAAACTAAGCTTGCTTGACAGTATTTCCATCCATCCTGTCAGGAATGTGACACATACATCATCTGATATCAGTTTTTTTGAATAGCTAATTAGGAGCATTAGTCTAGACTGTTATGAAAAAACAAAGCAAAACAAAAGATGGTTTTTGATTTAAATAGTATGAAAAAACCATGACCCCTTTGAGTATTCTACATCTACAACAAAATGTGCAGTCAAACTATGTGCAGAGCTCGTGAAGTACACAGACTTAGTATTGACCTTGAAAAATAATCATAGATCACTGTTGGTAAAGGTGAAGCTGATTCTAACCACTTCATAGTTGACAGGTGGTTAACCAATAACGATACATCAGCAATTATTAGTTAATAATATTTTTATTTTAAGACCAACAGGTAGTATTAATGTTGTGGATGTACTTTTTAATGAGATTTTGATCTCTTTATCCACCGTAAGGTTAAGCTTTCGCTTTTAAAGTTTGGTTCTGTGTGAACTTAGCTGCATTACAGATGACTTGAGAGGCTTGCTTTCATTTGAAATTGTTCATGGGTCTAGAACGTTATTGGATGTCTACATCCGGCAAATTAAACTGGTAGAACCGTAATTTACAAGATCAGCATCTCTCAGCAAACAACAAGTCCAGCCTTGAAGCAGATGGGCTATAGCAACAGCAGACCACACCGGGTGCCACTCCTGTCGGCTGAGTGCAACAATTCACATGGGCTCACTAAAACTGGACAATAGACAAAAAAAAGGAAAACATTGCCTCATCTGATGAGTTTTGATTTCTGCTGGGTCAGAATTTGGCATAAACAACATAAAAGCATAGAGCCATCCTCGCAGTTCAGGCTGGTGATGGCAGAAAAATGGTGAGGGGGATATTTTTTGGCATACTTTGGGCCCCTTAATACCAATGTTTAGTAGTAGTAGTAGTAGCAATGTTTAAATGCCACAGCCCACCAGAGTATTGTTGCTGACCATGTCCATACCATTATGACCACTCTGAACCAGTCTTCTAAAGTCTACTTCCAGCAGAATAATGCACCATATCATAAACCCAAAATCTCAGTGGCAAGTACAAGGATACTGATCACAGTTGAGGGAGTAATGAATCCAACCTGTTGCGGTTTGCATGAAGCCTGATGTTTTGGTGATGGTGATGGCTTGGCATGGCAACGCGTCAGAGAAAAGTGAAGTTGACATGAAAATGATTTCAGCAATTAACAAGATGAGAACGACTGCAGTCCACATCAAAAGTGACAAAAGTCATGCACTGCAGAGAAATATATGAACTGATATTGTTTTCTTACAGTCATTTCATCCCAACACATCATTCTTGCAAACTATTGTAACTCATATTAACCTTAGTGTTATTCAGATCAACTTTTTAGATCCACCAGAGACAACAACAGATCCACTCAGAGCTTCTTCAAACATTCTTCACAGTTTTCCTCAATGTGGTCTGGAGATCAGAGAGTGCAGACACCGAGTGTGGTCCATCAACAGCTCTTCCTAATCAACCCCAGAGACCCCAGCCTTTTAGTTGCAGCCCTCAACACGTCTTGCTGTGTTTACACACACTGATTAGTTTGGTAAGTGTACAGAATGTCCTAAGGATGGTGATCTCTGAATCAATGTGCCCCTCAGCCCCATCCTTTATAGTCCTATCCCTGTGCCACAAAAGCCAGAGATTCTCTTGGAATCGGTGAGAAATTAGGGGATCAGAGTCAGCCTGCTCCTGAGCAAACAGACTGAGCTAATGGACCAGCCGCTTTCTCCTCCCCTCAAATTATTAGCCGAGTGAGGGAATGTAGCCAGTCCGGGCATGATGTTAATGCCAAAGCTTACTAATCCCTTAGACACACAGATACACACAGGCCTTGCACTCGCCTTGATACACACACAGCTACTATGTAATCACTCCACCACCCAGGCAGTGGGAGAGGATGGGAGAGCCAAAGAGCCAAGGAATGAGGCTGAAAGTGACCGTCATGGGCTTCCCAAGGGATGTGAGAAAACTGACCAAGGTGGAGAGTTTCCAGGAAATTGTCTGAAGATGGAAACTTGGATTTGACACAATTTTGAAATGTTTGAAACTAATGTGATTTGCCCTTTTCTTCACACCTGTTCTTTAAGATTTGAGAAGTGTCCTACGAGCATCACATTGCAAAAATCTGAACCCTTGGAATTCACAGAAGAAGAAGATGAAATCAAAAGGAGTCTTATATGGCTTCTTTAGGAGGAACCTGATATACTCATTGAAATGTTAACCCTCCGTCAACATGTCAATGTTGAAGTCTGTCTTGTCTGGGTTTAGGGTGGGAACAGCTGGCTAAAGTTGAATATGCAAATTCCAGTTCTTGGGAGGAGTACTTTGGGTTTATGAGGGATTAGCACTTCCCCACTGAGCAAGCACGCTAATACAGGTGTTAGTAAACTGGCATTAGACTCCAGCTAATTAGTTTCCTTTCACCAAGTGATTGTCCTTCTAGCTCTGCCATTTGTAGTGATGTTTGCTCATCAGCAGGGAGGTCTCTGTGCTGTGGTGGGTCTGTCATGATTTGACATGATCTCCCATTTTCCTTCTTTCACCCTCCTTGTAGGCCACTGGACAACAGGTCCCATCCAAGAAACAAAATCAGCCAGGAGCCAAGAAAGAAACAGGCCTACAGAATCATGCAGAGATAGTGACCATGATAAGGTATAAACATTTTAGAATGCAGCTTTTCAGCTTTGACTCCTTCTGTGATGACCAGTGTTTTGCTTTAGTTCAGCTATTGATGCAATATAATTGAGGGTTATGACATCTTGGATACTATTTTATGGTTTTTGTTCATTATACCTATGTAATAATCTATTTCCCATTTTACTTGTTACAACAAGTAAAAACATGCAAACTAGGACAAATACCACAATTACTTACATATCTTAGGTGCAATTGTTATCCATTTTGATGTTTTACATTAGTAAAAACATCAAAAACCTTAATAATTGCTTGCAACCTGCTTTAAATTATTAATTTGCATGACAGAGATATGTAAAACTATGAAATATATAATCCTCCCAAAAATATAATCCACCACATTTCTATTAAAAGTGTATATACTATAATACTTCTAAATGGTTGGAGAATAGTCCTTACCGGAAATTATTACAACTTCTTGATTTGAAAATGTGGTAGGTCTGTGTACTATGAGTTTTATGGCACAGCTGTTTGCTATGATAATTGCTCTGTGTTTGCATGTGAGATGAGCAAAATGATTAACCTATTATGAATTTAGGAGGTGGGCATGAATTGGAAGATTGGAATTAGGTGCCCTTTACTGTTGCTGATGTGGGAAAGAGACTAAAGGTTAGTTGGTTGACATTCCCAAAGCCATTCTGCTGGGGATGTCGGCAGTTCAAAGGACTCATTAAGCTTTACCCGTCCTGCCACAAAGGGGAGATTTAAGACAGCAAATAGATCTGATAATGAAAACACAAAGGCAAACACGAATATCCACTAAGAGGCTTTTGGTGTATTATGCTTTTATTACCCAAACTAGTGAAGATTTATCTGTTTCAAATTAAAATCTCTCTTGGGAAAATCTAATCATAACTGATCATATTTCTACGGTGTTCTAGGAGATAGTCAACTGTTATTTGTGAATAGCTCCAACACTTTTTTAGCTGAGTTTGTTTGATATTTGCTTGTTGATAACCATTATAAAGGTAAGACACACTTTGTTTCTTACGCCATAACCCTGTCACTACAGTCAAGCATTTTGTTTGAAAGTTTGAACTTTTACTGTTCTTTGATTAGGGTTTCGTTTTTTTTGTCCTTCTCCTCTTTAAACATCAGGCATGTAAGTAAGCAGCAAACTAGTCAAACTTGACAAATGTGGATTGTTATGAGCAAGTGATGTGTCGCCTGATGTTAATATTCAACAGTGTTAATTGTTCCATAAGGCCCCACTCAAAGGTGCGGAGAAAAACCTGATGTCTTTGAAAGAGCTGGTAAATCACAGCATGTTGGATCATCCAAGTGAAGAAATGTCATGACAAATGTCAATAACTTCTTCCAACCTGACATCAGAAAGGGCTTTTTCATAGGTTTGCTGTCATCTAATGAGAAGTTAATATAAAGTCAACGTTTGCCTCGCATTGGCCAGGTTGTATTTTCTTTGTTTCTTTAGTTTGTGGTGACAGACGACTTTGATTTGGATTGTACAATATACCAGATCTACATTTTTCAGGCTGTTAAATGCACTGTTCACTATAGTATAATTGGGTCAGGAAATCTAAAAACCTAGATAGACACAAAAACAGATAGTTTGTAATTATATTTTGTATTATATTTTTGTGAAAAAAAATGATTTCATGATTTTTATTTTTTATTTTTATTTTTCACTTTTTAAAACTACACAATTACACAACAGCAGTAGAACAATGTCAACATCCAATTTTGTGTGTGTGTGCATGTGCGCGCGTATAAATGGTAAATGGCCACTTATATAGTGCATTTTGTCAAAAGCGCTTTACAATGTTGCTTTTCATTCACACACAGTCTCACTCACCAATGGCGGCAGCTGCCATGCAAGGTGCTCACCTGACGCATCTGGAGCAACTTGGGTTTCAGTGTCTTGTCCAAAGACACGTAGCCCGGAGGGAATATAACCACTCACCCCGTGGCCCGTGGATGACTGTCTCACCAACTGAGCTACAGCCATGTAATTTGTAGTACTCACTCACGCACTGTGTTAAAGAGTATATGCATGTGTGTAACTCTTTTCTTGACCTTCTTGTCTCATCACTAGATGCAGTTGTGAAAAAGCTTCCTAACTCTGACTGTGATCATTGCACACAGGTACATTGCATCTCCCACAATGACAGTTACTTGAATGTTTTATTGATCAACATGTAGCTATATAAATAAATGCACATATGCAAACTATAAAATAAGCAGATTTGATGATAGATGATAAGAAACACATATTCTTTCACACAAGAGTCAAGAATTATACATACACAAACACACACACACACACACATACACAGTATATACACTAATGTTAGCTACATTTTTTTACCTCAGAAATGTGCATGCTACATATTTGAAGCACTGGTTATTAGCAGGTTGGGCAGATGTGCAAGTGTTTTCTTAATTCTATCTGCTGGCAGCTCCCAGGTCCCCCAGACCCTCAAAAGAAAAATAATCATAATCTGTTTGCTCCTTTAATGAGCGTATTGTTCCTCAGAGGAGGAAAAGCAGGTCTCAGTGCTGCTTAGCTGCAGCTCTTTAAGCAGGAAAGCTCCTGTGAGCACCACTGATACTCTCCTTTGCCTACGACCTATTGTGAAGGTCCAAGCCTCAAGTCTGAGCCTGTTACAAAGACAATCTGAGGAAAAGTCTGAGCTTCTGTCCTACTGTGACATTACGTTATTGTCTTGATTCTTCATAGCAGACCAGATGGTAACTGGCATTTCCTCATAAACCTTTGAGAGCTCTCTCTCTCTCTCTCTCTCTCTGTTATTCACTGTCTCTCTCTCACACCCCTCTCTCTGTCTCTCTCTTTTTAAAGGTGGCCCAAAGTGCCTGATGTTGCAACAGTTTTTCTAAAACCGCTGTGAAGCATATCGTAATGATATTAGAGTTGTTAGGTTGCACAGAATTCCCACTTCTTTTCAAACTATAATGAAGCTTTTACACCACAGTACCTCTAAAAACCGAATATATCTTAATATATAACATAACTTGTAAGAGAAAAGATCATCTTTTTGGGGACAAGGGTATGCATATAAATTATACATAGCAAAATAAATTAAGAAAAATGTTTTCACTTATATAAATGACCAGTAACAAGTTGACTTTATAAGGGCACTGAAATATTCATGGGCATGTTAATATTTGGGCAATAAGGAAAACTGGAGCTTAATTACTATTGAAATGTATGACAATAAATGGATATCTGAGCAGAAGGTCACAGAAAAGCAAAAGGTATCATCTTGACTATTCTTCACTAGCTCTATCACACAGCTAATGGCAACAGTCGGCTCTAATTATGGGGTTTCTCATAACACACACACATGCACGCACGCACGCACGCACACACACACACACACACACACACACACACACACACACACACACACACACCAAAGGTATCATCAAACCCTGTATCTTGATCAGACAGTGCCTCCCTAATTGAGCTAATCCCTACTTCAGGATCACTGCTGTCCCTAGAGGTCTGACCCTCTACCCTGCCTGTCTCCTGCTCTCAGCTTAAACCTCCCATCTCCTCTTTGGCTCATGTGGACTGTAAAGCTGTTTATTGGGAGACAATAGGCAGCAGATTGTGCTGTCAGGCTCCATTAATTACCATCATTAGCATCACACTCCAGAGTCTGTGCAACGGGGGTTCCAAGCTCTTAAGATTGTGTACTCGGTGTGCGTGTCTGTTTGTGTGTGTCTGTGTGTGTGTGTCTGTGTAATTGTCTTTATATGTGACGTGTTTATGTAGGCGAGCACACATGCTAAATATGTTCAAAATTCCATTTAGGGTTTCATTGTCCTTCCCTTATCCTAATCTGTCATTTCATATATATATATAAACACATTAGTTTATATATATATATATATATATATATATATATATATATATATATATATATATATGTATACTGTACACATACCGTTGCCCTTGTGGATATGGGATTTATTCTTTACAGATAAAGCGAATATCTTCTTACAACTTCGTTGATCAATCTGTTGCAAAAATAATTCAGTGAAAATTAAACCTCAATTAAACTTTGAAAAAAGAGCCATGTGTCTGAAAACAAAATTATTCCAACTTTATGGGCAACAGTGTTTTTAATCATTTTCTTTAATAAAATAAAAACAACAAGAACAATAACATTAAGTGGTACAATATCCCCAAATCTATCCCCAAAACTTTAGTTTCTCTACATATCTTGTTTGAGTAAAAGTAGTTAACATGGATTTGCACCCAAAGAAACTGAGCCATCAACCAAATTTGGAAATTTGCTCTTTAATTTCAAAGGGGGGCTGGTGGCTGCGTGCTAGGGCTGCTAGGATAGGGTTGGGATGCAGAAGGCTGCAGGTTCAAATCCCACCAGGTGTGGCCCCACCAAGCCACCCAGGTGGCCCCAAGCCAGGACAAAATGGAAAGGCTGTGGCAGGAAGGGCATCTGGCATTTAAACTCATGCCAAATCAACATGCAGAGCATTGTATCTGCTGTGGTGACCCCTGAAGGGACAAGCCAAAAGCTGAATTGAAGTTTATCTTATGAGTTTGGTTTCAAGATGACATTTTTAATCTTTTAGTATATTTTTTTATTTTGAGTTTTAGTGTAAAAACCTTTTTGCCCCAAAACCTGTACATGTGACAACAATGGTTTGGTCATTTAGGTAATTCTGTGGTTGCAAAATAAAATAACATTAATTTTGACATTAAGCCAACAACTTCTGGTTCATCTGTGAATATTGTTTGTTCTAGCATCCAGGCTGAAGTTTTACTTTTGTCAGATTTGTTCTGAGACTGCCAAAGGAGTACAAACCTCTCCAATCGCTGTATATTGTACATTATTATTAGAAAAATGTCTTAATGCATAAGATTAATCATCAGTTTGTGACTAATGCTTTACAGCTGGTGTACTGGTATCAACGTCAGAGAACTAGTTTAAAGCATCAGTAATTCATATTACATGTAGTACTGGCATGTCCTGTTTGAGCAATTATGTTTCATTTACTGTTTTATAAGATAATCCTGTCTGAACTGGATTTCAAGTGAAGTGTGGCAGAGCAGCAGTAACAGAGACATCAAACATATTATGCAATGTTGAGAAAATGCAGGAGGGACTGTGATTGAAGTATAGAGAATGCGAACAAGCCAATAAAAACCAAATCTGTATGATGCATATGTCCTTTAGTGGAAGTTAATCAATGTTCAAATGCAACTGACCACTGACTACCATTGGTATTTCCACCTCCAGCAGCGGAGCTCTAAAAGGAAATTGAACCACGTTGCTGCCACGCACCCACAGAGGCATAAGCCTTCTTACTCCAACTTCCTGTCTGATCAATGTGAGAGACAATGACTCAACAGGTGTGACAGACAGGAGCCCAGCAGCAGCTTTCCTCCCCACTGATAGGCCCAATTAGCACCCGTGGCTAAGGAACAAAGAGGCGACATTTCATTTCAGCAGAGTGCCAGTTTAAGGCCTCTTCTCTCAACCTCAGCCTCTTTTCTTTCTGTCTCTTACTGCTGACATCTTTAAAGGATCATCCCTGGCTCCATCATATACTATTAGATTGGGTCGATGCCTTGTGTTCGAAGTGGCAGGGGTGTTAAAAACATGGGGCGTTGATGAATTCATTGCATGTGACTGGACTTGCTTTCTTTGTGTTGAGGTTTTGGCTAATGAAACCCCCTGAAGGTCTGACAAAGGCAAAGACGTTTTTCTGGGTTTGGTTCACACTCCAGGTCCAGGCTGGATTTCCTGACCAAATTACACACTAGTCCTGCCATCCCAGAAAACTTCTCAACTTAACTGCAAAAAATGATCCAAACAGATCTTAAGTAGAATTTTTTTTATCCTGTGTTCTAAAGCATTTTTGCTACAAGAAGTAATTTAGTCGTGTAAAACGACTCTTCTCTGTGTCAGGAGAGGGGTGTCCGCCGGCAGAACACTACTTTGTAACAGGACAGACCGCTCACCTATGTTCTTATTTCATATTCATTACATTATATATCATATCATGTCTTATACATTTGCTACTGTCTGCCACTTTAAGTGCAGAGAGAGAGAGAGAGAGAGAGAGAGAGAGCTTATTCAAACTATCCACTATGCTTTCACTATTGTATTGCATGTTATAACAGTATTATATTATTGAAAACGTTGTACAGTGTACAGTGACCATTTCGGATTTTCAACAGGAAACCTAAGGCAAAGCAATGATTACAATAAAGTAACAATGCCTGCAAGTACAGTTACTCCAGCCTCTAATGAGTAGATAAAATCCACTTGAACGTTGCTGAACACGTCTGAGTGAAAGAATATAAGAGATCAAATTATCAGTTTACATTATCAGCGCCAGAAATTTGTTCAATATTGATTGCTGACCTAGACATAATACAATGAAGGGCCTTTCCATTTTATAACTTTGTGTTCAAAAATCCTTTTTCTAGGCTCATTCCTATCTTTTGTATTCCACTGTACCCAACTCTACTACATGTAAACAAAACAAACTAATTAAGTCCATAATTATGTTTGCAATATATATATATGGATTTGTGACAATTATAAAAAGCAGATTTACAACATAAATAGGTAGAACTACAAATTAATGGAATCTTCCCAAACAAACCATTTGAAAAATACATGGATGAAATTAGTGCAACAGCACGGTGGGTAGTGCTGGTGGTGGAAGGTTGTGAGTTTGCCTCACTGACCGTGGCCTTTCTGTGTGAAGTTTGTATGTTCTCTCCATGCTTGTGTGGGATTCCTCCAGGTACTCCAGTTTCCTCCCACAGTCCAAAGAAATGCATGTTAGGTTAATTGGTGACTCTAACTCTATTATTGCCTGTAGGTGTGAAGGTGAGTGTGAATAGTTGTTTATCTGTGTATGTGTCTGTGTTGCCCCTTAATAAGTTTGAGTTTAATATGCTTTTAATAAAAATGTAAGTGGTGCCTCCTCAGAAAATAATTTAAGGTTCGCTATAGGGTAAAAAACAAAATAAATGAATCACTTTTGTTTAGCTATGAAATGCCAGATTAAATTTAAAACAATAGCGCCTTTGAGGCGACTGTGGCGAAGGAAGGTGGAGCGGTTGTCCACCAATCTCACAGTTGTTGGTTCAGTCCCCGGCTCCTCCGGTCACATGTCGAAGTATCCTTGAGCAAGACACTTAACCCTAGCTTAGTTGCTCCCGGTGAGTGTTTGCCAGTTCCCCCATCGGTGTATGAGTGTGTGTATGATTGTGGGTGTGAATGGGTGAATAAGAAGCAGTGTAAAGCGCTTTGTGTGCCAATAGAAAAGCGCTATATAAGTGCAGACCATTTACAAAAGCCGTAGTGCGCATGCGCGGTCCATATTAAGCTTCGTTTGTGCTTAAAAGAAATAGGGATGAGAACGAGGTTTGCGCAGTGTCTCTTCTTTTATTCTGTGTTTAAATCTATATCACATCATATCAAATAAATAAAATGCATTAATATTGGAAGTAACAGATTGTATTTGGCTCGCGGTGGATGCCATTTCTGATTTTCCCTCAGCCTCTCAACGGAGCAGGTAAACAGCAACGTGTGTCAGAGAAAACCAGGAAGTGTAGCGGCAATTCAGCAGTTGCTTGTGTGAGTGTCTGTTATGAAACTGCTGAGCACCGCCCTGGGGAAAGCGACCGGGATATTAACTGTCGTAGTTGTTGTAATTGCAGCGGGTTTGATTTACTTCGAAGACGAGGATCCGGTTAAATACAGGAGGTAAAGAACATCTGATTTCTCTGTTGTTAGCTAAAGTTAAGTTACATGCTAACGTTGCATGTAACGTTACCCAACGCTATACTAATGGTTAACCGTAGCTGTAATGTTCCCCAAACCACAAAACACCGGGAGATAAATGTTGAATTTCCTTACGAATTTTCCAGCATATTTCCCTATAATGCCAGACTTCGTTAAGAAATCCTACAATCTGTTTAAAACACATTTAGGACAGTATTTTTTTTTTTTTAAGATTGTGCGTTCTCGTGTCCTTATTGTGTTATTTTTTTGGCAACACCTGCACACATCCACGGTGCTAATGCCAGTTTGTTTTGGCACACAGCATGGCTGAAGACATGAAGACCCTGGAGGAGAGCTTCAGGCAGCAGAATAATAGCTGTTTCATCCTTGGAGCATCTGGGGAAACAGGCAGGTTGTTGCTTCAAGAGCTTCTGGAGCGCAACATCTTCTCCAAGATTACCCTCATTGGAAGGAGACAACTCACCTTTGAGGATAAGGTGCATGAAACCTTGGTCAGTTGCCTTATCCTCCATCCATTTAAAAGATTTTATTAATAAGTCCTTCACCTTCGACTCCTTCAGCTGAGCCTTGAATTTAGCTACTGTGTTTGCTGTCATTCCAGGTCCAAGAGGTGGTGGACTTTGAGAAGCTTGATGATTATGCTGCAGCCTTTCAGGGCCATGATGTTGGCTACTGTTGTCTGGGAACAACCAGAGCAAAAGCAGGGGCTGTGAGTTAACCTGAACACATCTGATATGAGCTCTCCACCAGTGACTTAATCAATACTTTACTGTTGTGAGTTGAGTCAGTAGCAAGTATTAAACAATTTATACGCATTGAACATTTCCATCTGAGCCAAATTGGTAATGGGCTGAAACATGTACTGATACTTGTCTACCAAAAACACACACAGCTATCATTGTATAATTAGACAATAAACTGAAAGATCGTCACAGGAAATTTTAGGACCGAATGTAAAAGACATGCTGGAGGTCTTCAAAATCACCACCACCATTATCACAGATTGTTCCTCAGAGGAGTTACAGCTTAAATTGTCAGGGTAAAATGTTCTGCTCTGGACATTTCTTGGGCAATATTTCTTAGAGAAATTAATAGCAAAATATTTCTGATTCTAAGCTACTCATAGGAGTGTGTGAGTGTGAATTGTATGTTTCTCTGCGTTGGTCCTGAGATAGACTAACAGCGTGTCCAGAGTGTACTCCACCTCTCACCCAGTGACAGTGTCAAATATTATATTTCAGGAAGGATTCATCCGCGTTGATCACGACTATGTCCTAAAATCAGCTGAACTCGCCAAGGCGGGGGGCTGCAAGCAGTTCCACCTTGAATCCTCCAGAGGAGCCGATAAAAACAGCAACTTTCTCTACCTCAAAGTCAAGGTATTTTCTTTCTCTTCTCTGCTTTTTTTTTGTCCAATATGGTTTGTCTCTTAATTCAAGCTGAACTTTGCATTTATTAATTTTCTTCCAGGGACAAGTGGAAGCAGATATTGAGGCACTCTCTTTTGACAGATTTGCCATTTACAGACCAGGGTAAGTATTTTTTTGCGTTCAATTTTTTTTGAGACAAAGTTCCATAGCACTTATGTACACTACACTAGCTAATTTTATTTCCGTAGATATATACACATATCATGCATAATATCATGACCACCTGTGCTTTTTAATGCAATCCAAATCTACTTTTACAAGGTTATAATCTCTCACTTTTTAGGTTGAAATTCTACTATGTGTTTTATTATTGAGGTCAAAGTGGGTAGAGGAGTTGTACTTGACTGCATTATGAGAATAGGTGGTTCTAATGTTTTGGCCACCCTATTTAAAATGAATGAGGTGAAAAGAAAACAATTATGTTTTTAATCACCCCATTGGGGAAAACTGTGTAAAGTCTGCTGTACACTATAGTGTTTTTTGCTATCAAACAACACAATGCAATCTTAAATCATTAGTATGCTTGTCTTTTTCTACTACAGGGTTCTACTGGTAGATAGGCAGGAGAGTCGGCCTGCTGAGTGGATGGCCAGGAAGTTCCTCAGTGCCTTCTCTGCTGTTTTCTCATCAATGTCTATTCCCGGTCAAGTGGTGGTAAAAGCAATGGTATCCAACACTTTGCTTCAGCCTGAGCAGAAGACAGAGATCCTAGAGAACAAAGCCATCATCAACCTTGGGGGCGGAAATACAGTTAAATAAGAGAGGAATTGATACTAACCAATATTGGATGCGTTCACATCAATAATGACTAAATAGGCATCAAGTCATGTGACGTAGGACACTAATGAGAGAGTGCATTACATAAATGCGGGGCGTCCATTTTTAGAATGCATCTTATTTAAGGATTTTAGGCACAGGTGTGCTACGGCTGTGGCAAAGATTCAGAGGATAAACTTCCCAAAGAAAGTTATTGATTTTTTTTTAGTACCTGTGACCATTTATCTTGAAAGTTTGATTGAAACTAATTTGATGCTGCGTCTTTCTATGGGACTCATGGTGCAAATTATTAATTTAATTTTCTTTCTTCATATACTTGCAGGAGATATAAAGTGATTATGAGTGTTTTCATTCTGCGGTAATCAGGATTTTGGGAATACTTTACATGAATTCATCCATGATTGTTTTGCAGTTATCGGAAAACCAAAGGCTATTTGTATGATAGAACATGAAACTTGTAAGTACTTAATCCTGTAAATTGTATTTGGGTTTTTTATTTATTTGCTCTTGTACTTTCATATTTTCATCAGGGAACTATTGTTGGGCTTTTTGATGTTCTTCACTTGTGCTGTGAGACTATAAACTGATTCACTGCCTTAAAATGCCTAGGCTCATTATGCATTAGCCCCAGTGTGCATCACTTATGTATAAGCTTATATTAAGATCACAAAGGCGATTATCATTTACTGTAAATGTTAAGTGGCCATGTTTCCAAAACCCATGAGGGTTAATGAACTTTGTTTTGAAAGTATCTCTTCAATTCCTGAAGGCTTTGTGTTCTTAGAAAAACTGACTGTCACCTCTGTGTCCTGAATGCTTTTATATGGTGAACACAAACTGAAGGTCATTCTACACTAAATTAAAATGTTAAACGTCTTATGATCAGAAAAATGCTTCTGTGACAACTTTGTCAATAAAAGACTGTATCTATGCTAATCTAATATATGTAATTTTAAGTATTTGAAATTATTTTATCTAAAAATAGCATCTGCATGGAAGGCAGAGAGGCAGAGCTTAATCCTTGTTCTTGCACCTCCTTTGCATGGATGCCACAGCAAAGCTTAATATGCCCTAGGGGAGGGGTGGGATGTCTAAGCTGTCTGTCCTCTTAGCGATATGCTGGTCAGGTAGAGCTATTTCGTACTCTCCTGCAAAACCAACATCAACAGGTACTTTCCAGTTCCCTGGGAAGCACAGCGGGGTGCATGGCAGACAGTGGTTTCATCTGGGCATGTTTGCTCCAGGTACTTCTGTCATATCTTAAAAAAAAAAACTTTACCTGATATGCCGTCAGGATGGCAGTGACTTTAAGAGCCCTCATCATCAAGTGTGCACCCTTGTACATGAGGTCTTCTAGTCATTGTGGACTCAAAAGTTATAAGCTTTTTATGGGTGGGTGGGAGCTTTGGCTGATGTAGCAGACAACCATGGGAGGAGGTGGACTGATACTAGCACCTCTTTGGGTGGTGTGAGGGCACTGAAAAAACTAAATGGATGGCTCTTCATTTCAGTAATTCACAGATTATTGGGCAAAGGAAAAGCCAGACTACATGTATTACCTGAAGATAATATCATTGTCAAAGATGTTGTTTTGGTCACTGAAGTAATTCCACTGAAGAGAAGCAGCTTTATTGGCATTTCTGTATTTTTAGGCTGAATGGCGACTGAATAGCTGCTAAATTGGTCTCTATGTTCTCTAAAACAGAACAGTGCCAGAAACATCAGGTCCAGACATTATAATTTTACATTCTCGTCTCATGTATTGTTATATTTAAAAGTATTGATTGAAATTAAATAGGCATGTAATCAGATCGCACCTCCAGTAGAAAGAAATAATGTTCCTCTTTGTATTTAATGTTGAACCAACTAAAATCAATGTTTTATTTTATTAAACATTGTTTTGATATAAATGAACAAATATATTCCGAAATGGACATGGATAGTAGTCAAACTCACAATGAATTCACCTGCTTTGTTGGTGAAAGTAGTCTGATGGATCAAATGGGTATTCTTCTGAGTGTGAGGAGGAATAATGCTGTCACAGTAGGATGGAGCAGTCATTTTATTAGAAGAGTCTGATCATGGCCAAACCCTTATTTGAACATATTTTGTACACAGGTAAGATGGTAATAGAAGAATTCTGCATTTGATTTAGGTTGCAGGATGCCTTTTTTGCCTACCTTTGAAAAATGCATCAGATCTGACATCCTGACACCCTACGTGCCACAGTTTAAACAGACGTTTTAATATCATGCCGTCAGATTACTGCTCCAAATACAGTCCACAGGATTGTGAACCAGGGAGCCAGCTCTGATGAGCTTAACATGCTGCTGTCCCACTTCCCTGAAGATGGCACTCCTCATCAGCCTTGGAGACCTGAACATCCACCTGGACAAACCTCAGGCTCTGCTTGCATCTTTTTCTCAGATATCAGGGCAAAAACCCATACTACCAGGACAAACCTAGCAACACCACTGACACCAGGAAGCTGTTTTCCACTTTTAAATCACTCCTCTACCTCCCTCCACCTCCCTAACTGCCGATGAGTTTGCAAGTTTTTTTACTAATAAGGTGGCAGCCATCAGCTCTGAGTTCTCTCCTTCATCTATCTCACTGCCTGTCTAACAGTGCATCGCTCTCCTCATTTTCCACTTTGACTGAGGAGACATCTACCCTCTTCCTCTCTAACTATCTTACCACCTGTTCCTTCTTTTATTTTAATCTATACTACATTCCTGGATTCTATCATCCACTCACAATGCTTTTCCTGTCATTGCTATGCTGACGACACATCACTTCCTGTCCTGTCCACCAGATGACTCTACAGTCGCCTCACAAATTTCTTCCTGTCTGTCTGACAAAGCTGCTTGAGTGAGAGCGAGACATATTCAGCTTAACCTCTCCAAGACGGAATTTTTAGTTTTCCCAGCCAGACCTTCAGTACCACACAAATGCAGCATCAACAGTGGGTCTTTTTCACCACAAATTCTACCAGAAATCTGTACAGTCCTAACAGTTTTAATGGTGTGTGTTTGTGTGTTTTCAGAGTCCGATAGACTCTTGAAACAATGTCTTAAATTTCAATTCGTGATTCTCTGGCCACCTCAGTCAGGACTACGGATTACTAAACAGTTTATTAGTTGGTGTCAAGTAATTTGCCCTATTAAGAGATTCTTATAGCTGAGACGTTTCCCTAAACCTTCAGACAGTATGTGTATAGAAGTACATTGTAAATTAACATATAGGCCTATTATTTAATGTTTATTATTATCATTATTATTATTATAACTGATTTTAACACTTTTTGAAGTAGCAAAATAGTTTTACTGCACAACTTAGGTTTGTGATGACTGATCTAACTAGTGGGTCAGTGGAGTTTGAGTTTTGATTCTTATTTGTCATGTTCATTAGTAAGGGGTTGATGAACAATTTTTTTTCTTATGTGGAGTGAACTATGAAAAATGCCATATTTGCTATACAGCACATATCATTTATAAAGTAATTTCAGTTCAAGTGGGAAAGGTTTTGGTAAATTTCTCTAAAATAAATTACACTATACTGAAATCAATTCCATCTGTCAGCTTCTTTTGTGGATGTATAATTTGGAACAGTTTCATTGGTGCAGCAAAACACTTAATTTAATGTTTAAAATGCACACTGCCTGGCTAAAGAACAAGTCACACACTCCTATATTTAGCTGTGATTATGACAGACATTTGCTCAATGTTTCCATGAGCTTATGCGACATAGATTGTTTTTTTTTCATCCAGAGTTGCATTAATTTTTCAGCAAGCTCTTATATTAATGATCTTGCTGAAAAATCTCTTCAGCACATCCCAAAGGTTCCCAGCGAGGGTAAGGTGGTCAACCCACGTGTGAAAATGATATCTCTCTGAACAAGTATTTCACTATATGAGTCTCATGAATGTTTTGGCCTCAGTTTTGGCCAGACAGTGTATCATATTCAAATATGATTGCTCAAATCCCGAATTTGTTTAGTTTTGATTCATAGTATTGAATTGTCATATACACTGCTAATGAATACAATAAATCAGACAATATGTCTAAGTGTGGACTGATGACTATTGAATTACTCTACCTTTCCAGAAAGCCTGAAACTTTTAAACAGCCTATTTATTTTTTCTTGCCAAAAAAAAAGTTTAATGGGTTTATTACTTAATTACTGTGTGCCTTTGTCACCGTTTTCTGTTGAACCTATTATTGTTTGTCCCTCTCTGTTTATTATACTTTCCATAATATTTTATTTTGATTTAAACCCTATTTCCTTCTTTGCCTACCAGTGTGCCATTTTTATATCTTGTATGTCAATTAGAGCCTATAAAATATGAAATACCATTGCAATTTCATACACTAGTTATTACTAGGAATAAAAAAATAAAGATGAGTAATATGTTAAATATACTTACAAATTAGTACTCGTAACCTAAATTAGTTTATTCACATGAGTAGTTCTTTTTAGCTTAAAAGTTGTTTGCCCCACTGAAGTTAGAAAAACCTTTCCCACTTTATTTATAAAATTTGATTTAAAAGGCATATATTAAAAACATTAACATTATTTAACAACATGTATAGTAGGGTGATTATTTAAAAGTAGTAGATTAAATGGGTTGTTGTTTTGTTTTAATGCCAATAGTACTTTTGAAGTTTAATGGAGATGGTTTATACCAAATACACACAAACACACACACAGTAAACTTCAAGTGATTCATTGCACGTAAAACTCTACAATGTTTAAGAATAATAATAAAACCTTGGACCTTCCGCCTGTTTAAAGCAGGTGACTTAGACACGAGCAGTTGCATTACGCAGATCTGCCATAAAACAAACGTTGGCGACATCTTGTGGTCTTTATCTGAAAGTGCCACTTATGGCTTTCCCCGCCCTACTTACGTCACCAAACGTCACCAGGAAGTGGCCAGTGAGTCCGGAGCAACAACATGGCAGAGTACACAGACCCACGTGAGTATTGTAAATTGCAAACAAAATAGCTCGAAATTGTAGATGTTAAAATGTAAGCGTGCATATCGACTGGCGATTATTTGTGTTTTCTATGTAGTATAGATATTGTCTCTTTTTGTCCTGGTGTTAAACTTTCAAAAGTCCGCAGCCTTTTCCCAGCTGTAACGGTATAGCTACCACAACTATATTCGAGGGAATTTGGCTTATAGCAACACTGCCAACGTGACTGTGTGGCTCTTACGTGGAGCAGTAAGCATATATTTGTTGAACAGACGGTGAGGGAGCTGCTGAGGAGATGCCCGAGCTCTCTGACGGTGATGATGACATCGACAATGATGAGGAGCAATGGCAGTGGATGGAGGAGGACAGTCAGCCGGTTAGTTGTCTGTTCTGTGACAGGTGAGTTCAGAGGATGTCTGTTTATGATGAAATCATCATATTATGTCACCTGAAATAAGCTAAATTAACATAAATAATGAATAAAATTAACACAATTTTAGAAAATTTTAGATTGTAATGCTAAAAAAAATAAGCAAATTATTTTCCAAATAAAAAGTAGAATTCTGGGCAATAAGGTAGTTTAACAATCCAGAATATCTGCAAATAATTGTTTCAACGTTGTAATACGTTGTAAAAAAGCTGATTTTGCAGCCTTCCCTTTCAGGTTGCTGAACTCTGTGACTTCCACACTGCAGCACTGTACAGCTGAGCATCAGATAAATCTTATAGATGTGATCAGAAAGCACAGTAAGTAGACACGGATGTTTCCGTGCCTCGCTCAGCAGATAGAAGATTATTTGGTTTTGTTGAAATAACTCACCCATTGTTTTGTTGCTAGATTTAGACGACTACGGTTACATAAAGATGATCAACTACATACGATCATCAGTGAGTACATTTTACCTTCTGTTAAGTGGCAGGTGTCAGGTGTAATTTGGATCTAGAGACAGAAGTTCTAATATCCTTTACTTTTTATAGTCTCCAAATTTAATATACAAGTAAAGGTATAAAAGCATTAGGATTGTTTTTCCTAAAATAATTTGTGCTTTTAGAAATGTGGTCCATCCTGTCTGACGGGGCTGCTAGATGCTCCTTTACCCTGGGAGAGTGAAGACTTCCTACGGCCTGTTGTACAGGATGACCCTTTGCTGCAGATGGGTACAGTAGAAATTATACAGATTTTAAAATTGAATGCGGTTTGAGTAACATTTTGCACAAATATGTATGTTTCATTACAGACATTAAATGTTCAAAGCAAGTTATGGCAGTGCCTACAAACTGAGCATAAGCTCAATTCTTTATTTATAAACCTCCATTAAAGAGCAAAGATTTTCCAGAGACATACAGCTGTAACCAGAAGTTTACATAAATCAGACTAAACTTTTGTTTTAGATCAGTTAGGATTACCAAAATTATTTCGAATTGCTTAATGCCAAAATAACGAGAGAGAAGTTTACTTACAGTTCCTTAGTATTTGGTACCATTGCCGTTGAACTGTATGATTTGGGTCAAATGTTTTGGACATCCTTCCACTAGCTTCTCACAATATTCCTAAAAGTTTGACAGAACATGTGGAACTGAGTCAGGTTTGTAGGCCGCCTTGCTCGCACACGCCTTTTCAGCTCTGCAAACAAATTTCTATATGGCCGTTCCAAAACATTGACTTTTTTACTAATTTTGCAATATGCTTACGGTCATTGTCCGCTTGGAAGACCCAATTGCGCCCAAGCCTTCACTTCCTGGCTGATGTCTTGAGATATTGCTTCAATATTCCTACATAATGTTTTTTCCTTATAATGCCATCTATTTTGTGAAGGGCACCAGTCCCTCCTGCAGGAAAAAAAAACCCACAACATGATGGTGCCACCCCCATACTTCACAGTTGGGATGCTGTCCTCAGGCTTGGAACCTTCCCCCCTTTTCCTCTAAATGTAATGATGGTCATTATGGACAAACAGTTCAATTTTAGTTTCATCAGACCACAGGACAAGTCTCAAAAATTTTGATCTTTGTCCTTATGCATTTGCAAACTGTAATCTGGCTTTTTATGTTGCTTTTGTAGTAATGGCTTTTTCGTCACTGCCACCTTTTAGCTCATGTCTATATAGGACTCGTTTCACTGTGGACAATGACACTCTCTTACCAGCTTGACCCAGCATCTTCACAAGTTGTTTTGCTTTTCATCTCGCACCAAAGTACGTTCATCTCTTGGACACAGAACCTTTCTCCTTCCTGGACATTCCCATGGTGTTTACACCTGCATATAATAGTTTGAACAGATCAACGTAGCACCTTCAGGCATCTGGAAATTGTACCCAAGGTTGAATCAGACTTGTGGAAGTCCACAATTCTCTCCCTGATATATATATGATTTCTTTTGATTTTCCCATGACGTCACAAAAGGAAGCAGTGTGTTTGAGGTGTGCCTTAAAATACCTCCACAGTTGTGTCTCCAAATAACTCAAATGTTTCAGTCAATTATTGATAGTTTCTTATTTTTATCGATTTAATTTTTGTTAAAGCCCACTGGACACTATAAGTGTACTAATTGTAATTTTGAAACCTTTAACAACAACCTGTTGGTCTTTAAAACCTTTGGGAGATCTAACAGACTGAATTCAAGCAGTTTGTCAGACCATCAGTTCATGTCTTTGTACTCTAAGTATAATGGTCTGTGCATATACAACAGTGCAACATCTAAACAAATATTTGGAAGAGAAAATATACAAAATCCTTTTAATCCTTTTTTATTCCTGTGCCACTGTGTTGAGTTTCTTTTTATTTGTCTCCTCTTTTTTGTGTTTCTGGCAGACCTAGAGGAGCTTTGTGGGAGTGAGGAGTCTAGAGTGTCAGCTTGCTCATCGTCTGGGCCTGAGTCCCATGATGCACTGCTCCAGAGGGCACAGGCTGCTGAGGAGCGAGCCCATCGCTCAGAGGAAGCGCTGGCCAGAGCCATGGATGACCTGCACAAACTGAGGTTTGTTATTTAAAAGTTATTTTGTTACCACTAGGTGATAATAATGTTGTCCTATTATCAATCCTGTCATTTTCTGTATGTTCTTTAGAGTTTGCAATGGACTTGGTGTTTCTGTACTTATGTACTTCCTCAATGCAGCCAGCAGGGGGATACAGTGAACTCACTATTGCAGAAACATCACCTAGAGTACCTTATGGAAGAAGTTTAGAGGAAGAGGGATGATTTAAAAAAAAGGGAAGGGAAAATTCCATTGCAGCATGGAGGTTAAAGTGAGGAGGGGAGGTAGGAAGGGTGGCAATAAGGGAAAATTACAGAAAGAGTGAGGTTGGGGAGGGTTGGAACAGAGTTAGAAAGATGAATGCTTCCTATCTCCTCCATTTACTGCTTCGTGCTGCATGAAGGTTGTGTGTGCTTTCTGCTTGCTGCTTTTTGTCCCTTGTCCTAATAAGAGAAGTTAAACTCACATCTGTCTCGTGGTGTTTCAGGCTGCTGGCTCAGGGTTTGGTGCTAAATGCAGAAACCAACCGATCGGGTAACCTGGGCACTGTGGCCGAGCTTCGAGAAGACGAAGACGAGGCCTACTTTAGCTCCTACGGCCATTATGGCATACATGAGGAGATGCTGAAGGTGTGGGTTGCATAAACACACACACACTGACCAGGCCTGCAGGTCTCTTCACAGCCTTGTGAGTCACTTCCCTCAGGCACAGCAATCTCTGCAAAGCAAAAGTGGGTTCATCAGTGTATGTCTTGGCTGAAAGGTTTCAATGTGGCACGTAAATGAAAACGATCATCTTTATGTGCACATTAATAGTGAGGACAAGACATATTCTCAAAAATGACAAATCAGCAATAAATGCTGAGTCCTCATGTGAGACCCCGGCATCGCTGCTGCAAGGCAGATACTAGAATTGTGAAAAATAATTTCAACTCTCGTTATGCGCTGAAAGTGTCAGCATGCTGGGGGGGGTTATGTATGTATGTATGTGTGAGGGGGGAAGGGTCACCTCTTTCTCCTCCCTTTCTGTTCTACTTACCGCAGTGCTTAGATATATTCCTGTCCTGATTGGTGCTAAGCGCTGTTAAGTTTTGCAGTGTGAATGTGCGTCAGGCTGTAAACTCCATTAGAGCCTCAGGAGGGGCCAAGAACACGTGATGGAGGGCTTTGCGGTAGAATGTGGTCAACTCTTTAAGTGCATCATCTATGACGCACTTGATGTGTGTGTGTGCGTGAGATAACGTATAGAAGAGGGTATAATGATGTCTGCGTTCTTCGATGTATTTCACTTCCTTTTAAAATCAATCAAATTTTAATTTATATCTGCCTGGCATGAATTGAGACCTGAAGGAGGTGTGTGCGTGAATTGGAGTAGGATTAAAAATGGCAATAGAAGCAGTCTTGAAAGGTGAAATTAAACCCAAACATAAAGAACTGTCTGTAGTCAAGTTTGATGACAAGAAGCTCATCATCTGCTTTCTACAGCGCAACACTGCCACGTTGAGACTCATGAGTTAGTACCGCAGACCAACAATATTTAAATTATTTATCAAATAGCAGTTTGGTGTTTTCCTCTTATCTTTAAACCCCAACTGTATATGCTGTTTGACATTTTACCACAATAGAAGATTTCAGGGAGAGACATTTTTGACATGATACTAAAGTAAAACTGATTTGGATTAATTGTAAAATGGTGCTATAGTTTTAAATGTTTTTCTTGAATAAGTGGGACTCTTTGGAGTATATATTCAAATCATTAAAATGTTTCTTGCTAAAATTCTTTTAAAAAACTTCCTAATTTTCCACTGTAAATTAAATGTAGTAGATTTCTCTCCCCCCCCCCAGAGACGAGGTGCTGACCATTCTGACCATATTTGATATTCAATTTGTGAGTTCTGACCTGAAGGGTTTGAGGCCAATGTTGATTCAACTTTATATCACAACATCCAAATACAAACAAAATAAGGTGTACAACTTGAAATGCAAAAACGTGCTAGAAATTAGGTTTTAGAAGATTCCCTTTAATTCACAATAGTAAGTGTTGCTAACTGTTTTCAATATAAAGTAACTAAAACCTACTCGAAAGGTCGCTACATGCTAGATGATGTCAGAAACTACTTGTTTATCCATCACATCATGATGTTAATACTATATTGACAAAAAAATTTCAAAGTTCAAATTACTAATAAATGAACTCAAACTCTACATAGCTGTAACCTTTCATTAGTCAGGTATATCTTATGCTGCTATGGTGTCATAAATATGTGTCTAAAACTACTAATATGTAGATTGCTATTGTACATTGTGCAGTGAATTGTGAATCCAAACTTTGGAAATCACTGAAGTTACTAAACTCTGTAACTAAACAGGCTTCTTTCTGGCTGCTGTTTGGGCAACTAAAATTTTAGCAATAACTCACAAGACATGTTTTTTTTTTTTTATAAGTCACTAAAAGTGGTCTGAGACGATGTAAAATCTAGCATCAGAGTTGCTAAGTTGGAAACACTGCTGACTTATTCTTATTTTTGAAAATTTTCTGTTCACAGGATAAAGTGCGCACAGAGAGTTACCGAGACTTCATGTACCACAACCCTGATGTGTTCAGAGACAAGGTGAGCTGACTAAACAAATGTAAACTGATAAGTGTGTGTGCGTGTGTGTGCGTACTTTTATGCAAGTTGGGTGGTTGAATGTACACTGAAGCCTATTAACAGGATAGGGGTGTGAATTTTGCAGGAATGACCATAATAATGAGATGGTGTCTGATTTAAAACACAGTTTGGCTTCATAAGCACTTCAGGTGTTGACTGCAGTGTGCCGATAACAGACGCACCAACCCCCAACCCCTCCCGTCACCATAAACCCCCACCCCTCACCATAAACCCCCACCCTTTAAAACCGTTCCAGCTCACACCACCGCTCTGTTTTCAATTGGCTTTATTTGCAGGAAGCAGTGGCCTGTATCATGACCATCCATTATATGGGCGGCTGCTGGTTAGTGCTGGGATGAGGCTGTAGAGGAGGTAGGCAGGATGTGTCGATGGGAATGTGCCTTACCACAGAGTGGTGCTGTCGGTAGAGAGGGAAATGTCACCTTGTATAGCAAGCGGTAGATGGAGAACCAAACAAGATATTCTAGTTTCAACACACTTTTGGTGAGGAAGAGGCATAAATGTAGCCGAGCAGTAAAGAAAAATGGAGAAAGGAGAGAGGAGGTGGGTGTTGCATTGTGTCAGCACTGTGTTGGCGACCCTCTGTGAACCAATAAAGACAGCATGATGCCTTCAAGGAAGGTATATTTCCCTTAAATAGAGACACAGATAAACATATGCTATATATAGATGGGTGTAATGTCACTGCACCAGGGTTGCGATCATTTAACACCAGTTGGAGGCCAAAAATTAACCGAAACCTAAAATAGGTGTTTGAAAACTTAAGTCAACAACAACATTGTCTCGAGCTGAAAAAAATAGTATAGAAGTGGGTAAAGAAATGAACAGGAGTATTGTAATTACATAGTTTTGATTGGCATTTTAACTGCTAAGACAACACATTTCCCAACCTTAAGCTGTGTTTACAATTATTTTGAATAAAATGGGTTCTATATAGTTTGTTGTAAAGGTAAACATAGTTACATTCCATTGCTCATGGCAGCATTTTAAACCCTTAAATTGAGCAGGCTTCTCCTGAACATTCCATATTTGTAAGCCCTGGGGTAATTTACACCCTCCCCCCGCCCTCTAGGTGGTGCTCGATGTGGGCTGTGGGACTGGCATTCTGTCCATGTTCGCAGCAAGAGCCGGGGCCAAGAAGGTTATAGCAGTTGACCAATCAGAAATCATCTATCAGGCCATGGACATAGTCAGGTGAGACACACACACACACACACACACACACACATTACAATCCCTTTTTCTTTAAAACCTGGTTTTCATATGTACATTGGTCAGCATGAACCTTCCCATGTAATCTATAGTGGTTGTTTGAGAGCCAAGAGGGAAGGCACATGCTCGTCCCTTTGTCTTCAGCACAGTATTGTGGGAGTAGAGGTTTATGTGACCTCCAGTCACCTTTTATTTGTTGCAGCTGGTTGACTTCAATAGAGATGCTGTCAGTTGTGTGGCCATGATGCCCATAATTTACTCCTGTGGTCCCTCGTCTCTTCTTCCATGCAGTAGCTACAGTCCAATACCTGCAGTCACACACATGCTCACACACAAACATGTAGATGACCCCCTGTTGGTATTTTTTAATACAGTCCTCAGTCCTGTTTGAGTTACTATGTCTTTCTAGTTTTCCAGCAGCTGGTTCTCCACAGAGACCATTTGCCTCCACCAGAGCCTCCACTGTCCGTACATCTACCTGCAAGCACTGTGTGCATCACACCCCTGCCTCTAAAATGCATTTTTGAGTTAGGGGCCATTATGACTGGTATTATTACCGTAATGTAAGATAGTGCTGTGTGAGCGAAACAACGGGTTTGCTGAAGGAATAGGATGTTTTAATTTTACAGACCACTGACTCGCTGTAGGAGTATGTGTTGTCATGCAGACTATGTCACAGGTTTGCCAGCGCTGAAGATTCAGCTAAAGAAAGATGTTGTCACCCCACCGCCCTCTTACACACTCACACACAAATTTACACACACATACTTACTTACAGAAACATGCACAGACTCCAACCTTTGTTCCCTGTACATCTACTGTTTGCTTGGGTTGTGAGTTCTTATGTCTGTGTGTGTATGTGAGTTTGAGCTGTGTGTGTGTGTGTGTGTCCGTCTCTTGATGTTAATATCAGGATTGTAATTAAAGTGGCTCCTGTTGGTTGCGCAGGAGCATCCATCTCCTGTCTCCACTCCATAGCTGTAGCTTAAATGAAAAGCTGTGACTTCCTTCCTTCACAGTCACTTCCTTAATGGATAATGTCTAAATACTTTTTTAAGTGGCTGGAATTGATAGATTATCTAATAGAATGCTTTGAAATGTGACAGCACTTTCGGGGAAAAAAGACAATGTTTTACATAGAGGAGCTTTAATTGTTATTATTGGAGGATGTTATTTGAATATATTTATAGAAGATACAAAATTGTCCCACATAGTAAGTTAAGGCTCTTAATACCTTTTTCCATTAGATTCTAGTTTTCTTAGTTTGAATAAATTGGCAAACAATTTCTAAAACCTTGTTTTCTCTGTCTTTGAGTGTAGAATGATGAGTAAAATGGTAAAATATATTCATTTAAAATCTAATTGTTGGTTGACAGTTAACAAGACAAGAATCTTGGAGAAAGGTGTAAATTTACTGCCAAAAACAGCTATGTGTAGTAAAGGTTGGT